>NW_011494933.1:557651-573523 GCF_000754665.1 Bison bison bison
CTATTACCACATCTGTTACTTCAAAACCCAAAGCAGAGAATTCTCCAAATTCAAACTGGACTCATATGAATTTGCACTCCCTCCTCACTCACACCTTTTCTTCCCGAGAGTAATTTCACTATTTATGGAGAAGATCAGGGAGGCAAGGAAAGGTTTTAAGTACTGATCCGTTACCACATTTCCTTCCCTACCTCAAAAACATTGTCTGTTTTCTTTCACTCTAACTCAATTTTCTTCATCACAAAATTTCCTTCTTACTTTCATTCTCTGTTCTGTTCCTCCTGCCCTCTGTAGTCTCCTCTAATCAGACTTTTTAGTCCTGAAAGAGTCATCATGGGCCAAGCTCAACTCTTTGTGGTATTTAGGGCAACAGATTTCTAAACTGTCTTAATATGACCTGATTAATGAGAAATAGCCAGTGACTTGCAAGATAATATTTAAAAACTGTACATACATGCTTCTCTATGGGGATCTAAGAACATTTTTAATCCATAACAGGTAAGATCCCTAACTGGTAATTAGCCCAGAAATAGCCCTGGGGCCACTTGGCTCCAGTGACCATGGTTTGTGTCCTGTATCCTTGGATCGTAATTTTTCTTTTTTTAAATCCTAAATTTCTTTGGCTGAAAGCATATTCCAGTACCAAATGCTGTCAAATAAAAATACTTTATGCTAAATAAGTGAAGTAAGTCAAAGAAAGATAAATACCATATGGTCTCACTTGTATGGGGAATCTAAAAGACAAAAACCTAGCTCAGATACTGAGAAGAGACTGGTGGCTGCCGGGAGGTGTGGAGGGTGGGCAAAATGGGCGAAGGGGCTCAAAAGGTACAAACTTCCAGTTATAAAATAAGGAAGTAATGGAGATATGATGTACAGCATAGCTGCTCTAGTTAATGCATGTTTGAAAGTTGCCAAGAGTAAATATTAAAAAGTTCTCATCACAGGGAAACTCTGTAACTTTGTATGGTGATGATGTTAACTAGAATTGTGATCATTTCACAGTATATACAAGTATCAATTATTATGTTATATACCTGAAACTAATATAATGTTAAACATTATTTCTCAATTAAAAAAAAATTTATGCTAGAGAAGAAATTCTAAGAGCATTTCCTCATATGAGGAAACATGCGTTTATCTGTCTTTGGTTTTTTTGAAAGGAGATAAAAATTGAGAGGAAAAACAAACTGCAAAGTAGAATTGTTCTAAAATATATTTTCCTTAACCAGTTAGAAAGTTCTGTCTTACATATTCCTTACTTAAAAGATCATGAGAAGCAATGATAAAGGGATTTGAGGAATAAATCCTATTAATAACAGAGCCCTAAGGGAAATTTTCCTTTCAGCGTGTATTCTGTTAAGGGAATATTTTTTTAATATTAAAATAGAGAGCTAAAAAAAAATCATGAATTTATAGACCAGATATTTATATTTGTAGATTATCTACTGTATATGCTTTTCTTTTGGATATTTTGTTCATTGACCTACTATAAATGGAAGAAATGACAGTCTCTCTTGATTCTTAGCCATATTTGTAAAACTGTGTTGGTAAGGTTAAACACACAGGCAAATTATTTGTAATTTTTTTACTCATGTTTCTAGAATTGTGTTACTATTTGGAGCATTATGGTATGTACTTGGAGGCAGTTAGAATGAAGTCAGAATGAGCTCACATAAGCCAAAGAGAGGGTGGAGAGGAAGAAGGTACAGGTTGATTTTAAAGGTTATAAAGGTGGATTATAAAGGAATGGAGAGAATTTGTGTTCTAATTGAAGGTAAAGAAAAAGTGAAATCAGGGTTCATCTGGTAGCTGTAGTATATAAAACAGGAAACATAAGAGGAAAAACATGTTTGTGGAATTGTAGGAGTTTGATTTTTTCCTGTTATCATTTAGTGACATACCTAATAAATTCACAAAATATTTCCCATTTTAATATCTATATATATATATTGAACGGCACTGTAATTTGAATTTCCTTATTATGGTTTATCTGTCTGTATGCATATCATCCCCAGTGCACATTAGGCATCTGCATGTGGACTATGGCTCATTCCTCTGCAGAGGCCTTGAGGCTTTGATAGAACCTGTGACACAGTCCTCCTTCAGTGTCTGATGAGTCTGTAACTGTGAGTCTAAGCTTGAGGAAGAGCACAGAAGAAGAGAGATTGAGGGGGTAGTTGGAAATGCTGTTCTTGCTCAAGAGGTAGAAAGAAGCTGGTAATACAGATTAGGAAATAACTTATACATTTCATTTCATTTCATTTAATAAACATGTGTATGACACTGTGTGCTGGGCATTACTATAAGTACTGCACAAATCAGAAACAATTTAATCCTCCTAACCACCCCAGGATCGTGAAGTAGAGGTGCTATTATTTTAGAAGAGAAAATGGAGGAAACGAGAGGATAAGGAGTTTTCGCGAGGCATACAGCTGGTAAGAGGCATGGCCGGGACCACATGCCCCACGGTGAGCTGTGCTGAGGAACGCTGTGCCAAGCTGCCAGGGCCCTGGAGAGCATGACAGCCGCCTGCCGCTCTCTGAAAACCTGCCCTGTGCTGCTTTCCCTGCTCTAGGTGCTGCACGTGGCTTATTGTTTCTTCCTCTCTGCAACCTCAGAGAGCAAATCTTGTTTCTCTTTTACAGGTAAAGTGCAGTGGGCCTTGATTCTCAGCAAAGAGCACAAGCATCTGAAACCAGTGTCTCTCTCTTCCAGCTGATTTTGCCGGATTCCATGAAAGTCCTGCCGGTGTACATGAACTGCTTGTTGAAGAACTGCGTGCTGCTCGGCAGACCCGAGATCTCCACAGACGAGCGGGCCTACCAGAGGCAACTGGTCATGACCATGGGCGTGGCCGACTCACAGCTCTTCTTTTACCCACAGCTTCTGCCCATAGTAAGTAGGAAGCGCGCTGTGGTGGCGCATTTCCTAGAGATGTCTGGGAGAGAATCATCGTTTGTTCTTAACCAGAAACTTCGGTGTCACGAGCAGCGCAGGCCTGAGACGGGCTCGGGGCTGGGCGCTCCAGCTCACGGAGCTGTCGGGTGACTGCGTCTCTGCCCTCATGCCCAGACAGGTCCTCTTTGACGGATTAGGCAGACTGAACGGTCAGGAAGCCCAGCTTCAGTTGAAGAAATCTACTATGGCATGAAAGGCAACTGCTGTATCTGTATGGACGTTGATAAGCACACATATATTTGTTTTTAGACAGTGTATTAATTGTCTGAGAGTCACCACGTTTAATCAGAATGGCTCTGATGAGCCTTGTGCAGGCGCCCTCAGGGAATTTACCTGGTGATGTACTCTGCTTCTTTACTGAAGACAGCCCTGACGTGCCTTGGCTCCTTCCCCGCGAGACCTAGCAGGTTATAGCTGAGGGGTCAGAGCTGGGGCAGCGAGGGGTGGTTTCTGACTCCTGGATCAAAACTCACGCCCAGGCTCTCAGTAGTAGTGCAATTAGGAAGAGTTAACGTACATTCAAATAATTGATTTTCGGATAAAACTGGACTCTGCCAGAGAAGCTAGGACCCTGGGGAACACGGACATGACGTCTCACTAAGACCCACGGAGGTCGCGGCGGCCAACATGTCAATAAACCCCGTGGGCTGCTCGCAGTCCTCTGCTGTGAGCTCGGCAGCTGACAGTCTCTCTCTGCAGAGCGCCCTCTTCACCTGCTTCCCGGGTTGCTCTCCCGCTTCCCCGGCCTCTCCCGCTGCCGCCTTTGCTGGTTTACTCTGCTTTCCCCGTGTGGGCCCCCAGGGCTCAAGCCCCGGGACCCTTCTGCTGTCTGCGCACACAGCCCTGCGGGGGTCTGACCTGCGTCAGGCCAGCAGCCACAGTCTATGCCAACGCTCTAGCTCCTGTCTGCACTGCCCTGAGCTCCGCAGCGTTGGCGCTGGAGCCCCTAGGGCCCGTCTCCGTGGGCTGTGACGGGCACCGCCCCCGAGCACGCTGGGCCTCCTCTCCTGCAGTCTTACCCCCCTGCGTCTGTCACCCTCTCTCCTTCCGGTTCCTCAGGACCAAAGGCCTACGCTCACCCTTTGGCTCTCTTCTTCCTCACCCACCACATCTCATCCGTCAGCACTCTTTCTACACCCACTGTCATCACCCAGACTCCCAGCAGAGTCGCCTCTCCTAACAAACCTGCTTGCTGGCACCTGTCACTTTTTGGCACGGAAGTTAAGAGTAACACTGTTCAAATAACTGTCGGTTCATGGCCCTCCGCCCCTCAGAACACCTCAGGATTTCCCACTTCAGGAGAAGCCGACCTGCTTCCCGCCTGGGCCCCACCCTGCTTTCTGTCTGACTCATCTTATTTCTCTCTCTCTCTACTCCAGCCACACTGGGCTCCTCTCTTAGCCCTGAACGTCCGAGACAGTCCTGCGCCTCAGGCCCTCCACACCCGATGCCCCCCATCTGGAATGCCCACGGCCCCCGGCTCAGATGTTACCTTCTTAGCAAACCTCTGACTCCCCTGTTTAAAACTAACACCACCAGTGTGCTCTATCCCACTGCCCTGCTTCACAGCACTTAACACCTTTTAAATTTCTATATACTTAGGTTATCTGCTGTCCTTTCTTCCCTCCAAAACATGGTTAGCTATACAAGGTGGGGATAACTTTCTAATGACTAGAATGCCTGGCGCAGAGCAAGGACTCATTGAAGTGAGCTGGGAGGGAGGAGGGGGAAAGGGTAGGAGAGGAAGGAGGGAGCAGGAGGGCCTTCTGACTCTCGCCTCTGCCTCGCAGCACACCTTGGATGTCAAGAGCACCACGTTACCTGCTGCTATTCGCTGCTCTGAGACCCGTCTTTCAGAAGAAGGAATCTTCCTCTTGGCCAATGGTCTAAACATGTTCTTATGGTTGGGAGTAAGCAGCCCACCAGAACTGATTCAAGGAATCTTTAACGTGCCATCTCTTGCACATGTCAACACAGATATGGTAGGTATATTTTTTTTCTTTGCTTTGCAGTAATAAATTCTTAAATGCTTTTTGTTCATATGCAACCATGTATTATAGAGAAAACAATAAGGTCTGTAGTTCTATATAAGAGAATTTCATGTTTTAATGAATAACAATTAGCTAGCATAAAGTTGTATAAAGTATTATCCGACAACCAAATTATATGACTTTAATAGAGACTGCTGACAGTACCAGAGCATTTTCTATTTGTTAATCACTGTGCTCCAAATACTTTAAACACACTATTTCATTTAATTCTTGTAACAAATCGGTGAGACAGATACTAGTATCAACATTTTCTAGACATCTCCAGTGAGGCGTAGAGACAAGTTCCTTCAGTAGTAAGTGGCAGAGGTGGGAAGTGAGTTTGGTCTTAGGCTCTGGGCTCGTCCCTGGTGCTGAACTACATATTCACAAGGATGTAGAGGCTGTCATACACATTTAGCTACAGATATGACCACCCCACAAAAACAAATTATATGCCCTTCTGTTTCATTTATTTCAAAAGAGATTTTAGATTTGATGTGGAATGAACACAAATGATGTTCTTCTTAAACTATAATTGCTGGTTTTCCTAGCATACTCTGAGAATCACACTGACTGCATACCTTATTTTCAGACCATCGTGTGAACCCCACTGCTGTGATGGTTGTCTTCCTCTGCTTGACTGGATTCCCTATGAATTCAGATGCAGAATGCAGCAGAGAATTTGTCCCCTGAGTCCTCACTCATGTTTTGGCAGATGGCTTAAGGCTTTAATTTCTGGTATGAAGGTAGACACATAGCATCTGGAGAAGAAGTCTGGATTAAAATTTCAGGTTAAATAGATACGTGGTCAGTTTAGAGAGCTGCATATCTATTATGAATGTAAAAATATATTTTTAAAGAAGTTAAAGGTATCCATTAAGAGGTTAGTTTTAAGATGAAGATTTAGAAATAGTAAGATGTTTGCATGTGGTTGAAATTAAGAATGATTAGAAATGCAATTTCTTAAAAATTAAAGTTCAGTGGGCAAAGAACTATGAGCATGAAGAATGTTTATATAAAATTTAAGGAAGTCTCCTTTTATGTCATATATTAAATATTAAATTTCACATTAAATTTAAATTTCACATATAAATGTTAATGCATATTTGTTGAATATAGATATGGAGTAGCCAAAGTCTGTCCACCACAAAGCAATAGATTGCTAGGTTTGTGCTTACGTCTCCATATTTCTTCTCAACCTTCTTCAAAAAGTAAGACAAAAAAACAAATATTGCTTTCTTTTTAGAGGCAGTTGGCACTTTGAGACATATACATAAAGTATACTTATTTTATGTTTGTTTTTTAAATAAAAATTAAAAAATAGTCTTAAATGTCAAGAGAATACATAGAGAGTGTGGAATGTGAATATAAATAATGAATTTCCTGCCATTTTTTTTTTTAACAACTCCTGTGAAAAATATTGGCTATGATCTTTTCCTGGGATGTGTGACTTTTTGGTAAAATGTTCCAGTTCACTTTTCCAGTAACTAACTCACAGATGTTGTCTTAGCTCCTTGCTTAGAAGTAAGCATTAACATTTACTGTCTTAATGAAAGAAATCTAAGTTCAGATCTCTCATGTCCCCTGAGGGCCACATGCAGTAGGTGCTATCTTTTATATACCATTACCCAGGTTTCAGGGAAATCTGAGAGGCCACAGTCCCTCTGAGAAGTCAGCATTTGGTGGTTTGTTTGAATTTTGGGACAGTGGTATTTGGATGGCATTTTCCACGTGGGGTAATGCCTTAGGATCCTGCCGCTGATCCACTGAAGGAATGAGGTATATTGGTCTCTCATAACACAGCCTTGAAATATCCATCTTGCAAAGAAATTAATATCATGGTGAGTTGACATTCTTTGCAAAAATCGTATACTGTTTGTGTCAAATTATGCTGATAAGTATGAATCATTTTTAATGCATTTTTATTTCACATTTTTGGTTTTTAGGTAGATGAACTAAGCCAACAGCATGGAAGGATGTTTTTTAACTTTAACATTCTAATAATCTCATTCTGCTTCTATCTAAATGTTATAAGTTGTACTGAAACTTAAACTTTATTTTCCTTAAATTTAGACATTATTGCCTGAGTTGGGAAATCCATACTCACAAACACTCAGAATGATAATGGGTATTATCCAACAAAAGCGGCCATATTCAATGAAGGTAAGAATGAGATTTTCTTCTTTCAAGTGTTTTGATTTCCAATGCATGTCCTGTATTTTTATAACATTATTTCTGATAGAAAACTCACAATCTCTGAGTATACCTACCTACCTGTCAACCACACACATACAAAAATAACTATCACCATGCATTAACTATGGATTATCTTACTAAGTATTAACTTAGAAACAATTGATATTATTAAGTCTTTGAAATGACTTTTCCTTCAGTGCTTAAAATTAAAGAAGTATAAAAGCATTTGTTAAATTTGACTTTTACAGCTTTTGATTTATTATCTCTGAAAAATTTTGTTATCCTAGTCTTTCCAAGCTTTTTTTGAGTGTGAGTAAAAGACTTTAAAATGTCTGTTAGGTCAGGAAAATTATGCCTTATTGCTAAGTGCCAAGTACTCACCCCTGTCTTCCTTTTCAAGCTCAATAGTAGAATTGCCTGGAGTGTACAGATGACGGTGGTTTACTTCTGTACGACCTCCTGCAGAGGTGCAGGACACTCAGCTGCAGGCAGGCCTCTACAAGAAGCAGGGCATTGTGGGGCTGTTGTTCCCCCGAAACATAAATATTATGTCAGTTTATATCAGTGTTCTTTACCATGATAGATACTCGTGCACGCAAACGTCAACTTTAGTAGAACTTTTGGAAAGTTGAATAAAGAGCTTTATAATCTCTAGGACATCTGGGTAAACAAAACCTTTCCAGAACTGTTTTTACATCACTACTTGGGTTCAGTTTTAGGGCAGGACCTAGAGATGGCAGAGAAGGCTCAAACTAAACATGTTCTTCACACAACACTCTGAACACCCTTGAGACATGTGATGAAATCTTAGGGTCGTATGACACACAGATTGACCAGAACTAGTGTTCAGCATGCACAGCAAGGATGATCCACCTTTGTCCTAGTGGCTGCATCTCCACAGCTGGCCCCAAATGCAGAGAAGGAGCCAGACTAAACGTGGCGATCACCCCTGTGCTCAGTAACCCCTTCTTCCAGGAAAAAAAAAAGCCCTTTCCTCCCCTCTGCTCCATGACCTGCTTATCAAGGTCATGTCAGCTTTGGTTATTAAAATATCTGAGGTAGTTGCCAAATATGATATGTAAATAAAAGAAGTTATATAATATTAATACTAATTTTAGCTTAAATGATTTTTTTTATGTGCTACTTGGAAATGTATCTCTGAAAAAATCCTTGACATTCTCAGGGTTTCAAAGAATTTGAAAATCTAAAATCCAGAAATGTGAGAGCTGAAGGAATCCAGGAGATGATGCCTGGTCCCCCACAGGCTCTCAGCTGCCGTTGCTGCTTAGCAGACGTGAAAAGGAGTGCACCCACCTGGTCAGGGTGCACAGCTAGGTCACAACAGACACGGGCGTGGCCTGGCTGTTCAGTCCATGCACTTGGTTTTACATCTTCTTCTCCAACCTTTGAAAATGGATCACACAAAGGAAATGGAAACACATTTAAAGAGTCTTTATATCTTTGAAAGAGTCCAGATTGACTAGGAGGAGAAAAGGGTCAAGGATAGCAAAATCAAACCAGAAGGCATTACTGCCTTCTCGATTATGCTAGTTAGTTTTTCAGAGAATCAGCCCTCTTAGAGCTCACTGTCAGCACAGTCTTACATTTGTGGGAGAATTAAAAAAAAAGATTTCCATCACAGTGTATTCCCAGATTACCTAAATCAAATGCTTTACTGAAATTCTAGTCCTGCCCTGCTTCATGGTTCTCCAGGCTCCAAAGTATCTCTTCTTCCTCTTGTGTTTCCTAGAATACTCCCTCCCCACTGGCTCCTTTCCAGTTTACAAGCTGTTGTCACATCTTCCTTCTTTGAAGCTGCTGCTTGTCCAAGATGCTGCTCCGTTTTCCTTTTTATCCCACAAATTTTGTACTGAATGCTAGAGACATAGCAGGCATTTTACCACCATGCTTCCTGAAATGTTAATAACTGCTTGTAATTTCCTTCTTCCCAGCTCGTTTTCCCTGAACTGCCAAACTGCTAAAGACGTGTTATTCTCAACCCCTTTACAAGATTGAGTACTACTACATTCCTCAGTGTTTCTCTTCTGTCCGCTTTCAAGACATCATACTCTCCTGATTCTTTCTCACTGACCTTTTTCCTTTGGCTTCTCTTCATTCATCTGCCCCTTAGGACGAGTTGCGTTTTCCTAAGTTATACCCACGGCGCTCTCTCATTCAGCATACTCCTTTTGGGCCATCCTGATCACTGCCGTCATTTATCTGTGCCCTGTGAAACAGGCAATGTGAGAGAAGAAAATGCATTTTGAAGTACAATAATTCTGTAAGCACTGGTAACATGGCCCAGAGAATATCCCATTTAGACCAGTTGGATTAACCAATCCTTCCACGGAGAGGGCACACAGGAACCTGTGGGGGAGACCAGCAGTGACCATTTTATAGTCCTCTCCCCTCTCCACCCCACCCCACAGAGCTGCGTCCCTCCCTGTGGAAACACTGAGGGGAATAACACACAGATTCCCAGTCCCTCCCAATATACTTTCTCCTCTGACGTGGGTGGTGTATCCATGAGAAGACTACCAGCGTGTCAAGACGCCATATCCACCACTTCTATAAATGCAGTTCCCTGAGACTTTCCACCAAGTGCTGGGTGATCCAGCTTTGTAGAGACTCAAATGCCAGAGCAGGATATTCCTTTACCTTAAAGATGAGTTTCTTCCAAGGTTGAAATTCATCCCCTCTTCTATTTCCTACTTCAGATCATGGCCAGATGCACACATCAGAGAAGGTTTTAACAGTGACCACTACATTTAAACCAAAAACTAAATAAATGAATGGCAGTACCCCCAGATGAGCAATATGAACTTCCATTAATTTCCATAGAAAAGTTAATTCTAAGGAAATTAGGGCCTCAAATCCTTCCCTCCATGGTGTTTTTATTCTGCCCAGTCTCAGCCTGAGCTGTCTCACTGAGGCCAGACCCACATTGGTGTTGCCCATAGCAGACAATGGTAGAGTCCTAGCAGCACCTGAGGAAAGGTGGAGAAGACAATTTACTTGTGTAAATTTCTCTTTTTGAGAAAATTGCCTTGGTTTCAGGCTCACCAGGATGCACACTTTCAACTCCTTGGCGATGTTCCCATGGGCGGGGCTAGTTTCTTTGCCCTCATCAGATGGAATATGACCCTGCACACTGCTGTTGCAGTGTCAGCTCCCAGGGCCTGGCACGGACCAGCCAAGACGTCACGTGTGTCCGTTATCCATGTGGAATTAATTAGCCAGCCCGAAACAGTAGCTGCACCCAGCCGATGTGGAATGTGCCTTCCTTGGTGTAGCGGGTGTGAAGCTGGTAGCTGCAGGCACTTTGGGTGGTTTCACCAGGCAAAAGGAAGTGAGATGATGCCCTGGTTCTTCTTAATTATATGGGTGGTAGATGGAGACAGTATTTTGCACATCTCTCTGCACTAACCACACACACAGCTCAACAGATATCAAATTCTCACCTTTCTGATCATTTGCTTTAACTTCTTGAAATACAAGTGAGTAAGTGGGTCAACAGAAGAGCTGAGAGAATTCATGACAAACTACCTTTTTCTGGGTTTCCTCCCCATGGGTCTCTCCCTCTAGAGCAGCACTGTCCAATAATGCAAGCTGCACATTAATTCTATACTTTGTAGCAGCCACAATTAAAATGAAAAACTACAATTTTGAGAAGGTTTTAACTTATCCAGAATATTACCATTTCCACATGTAATCGGTGTAAAATTATTTTGAATATTTTAAGATTTCAGTAGTTTAAGAACATTATCTTTTCCATCTGTCTCCTTTGCAGCTACACTGCCTCATTCAGGTCTTGACTGTCTCCCACCTTAGATGCTTCCAGCTGCTCCCTGTCTAGTTTCCCTCATCCCCCTAGTGAATGCTATGCACCATAGCCAGTTGTTCTTCATCAGCTTCATTGAATCACATTTCCTACAAAAACCCAAACGCGTCACCTCCCATGGATTTCTAGAAGTGTGTGCTAATTTACCTGCCATCCAGGACTGTGTATTTGGCACGTGGTTCCCCAGTAGAATGCTAACACCATACTCCCACATCCTTAAGGAAATCTACATCCTTAAGGAAATCCTACCCTGTCCTTTAAGGTTCAGCAAGTCACTGCCATTGTGAAGCCATTTCCAGCATTCTGCTTGTGTTTCATTGTTGCCACTTACATGTCTTGATTTTTGTGGCTTTGTACTCAATGCCTCTCTCCACTCTGGGTAACAGGCACTTTCCTATCCTCCTCCAAGGCCTCATAGACAACAGACATGTAATTCTGGTGGAACTGAAGCATGCAGAATTGAGCCACATTCAGGAAATGTTTATAACCAGCTGCCTTGTTGTTTTCTTCCTAGCTGACGATAGTCAAGCAGCGAGAACAGCCAGAAATGGTTTTCCGACAGTTCCTGGTAGAAGACAAAGGACTTTATGGAGGATCATCCTACGTGGATTTCCTTTGTTGTGTTCACAAGGAGATCTGTCAGCTGCTTAATTAACAGAATCTTCTCTATTGTTAATACTGCCTTTCTAAGGAGACACTCTCCTTCTTGGTGCCTAATTCTCTGGATAGTAACAGTCTAGTTTTGATTTCTTGCTCATTTTCAGAATAGCTTTCCAAGATGGCATTTTAGAACTTCAGCTTTGGTGCTCAGGTATAAAGCCAGTTGAGGTACAATTGTACCTTAAAGGGAACAGTCTATTTCTGATTGCACAATTTAAAAAAATGATGCAGTTTGCATTTCATGAAAGGCATAGTTTACAGAATTGTAAACATTCTCAATTTTCTTTCTTTGTGCTAGACATATAAATTATTTTTCAAAATGTATAGATTTGGGGTAAAAAGTTGTCTCAGTTCCTCTCCCATTTACAGTAAGGGATAAAAAAACTTAATTTTTACATTATACTTAATTTTTTAAAAACAATATAACCCCATTGAACATTTTTCAACTTAAGGTTTGCATAGCAGACTTTTAAATAGCCTTGGAATCTATTTTGTGGAACAATTTGTGTTCTACGTTTTTTTCATAATTACATGTTGTGTATGTTAAGACTATTTTCCAGTTGTTATTTTGTCTGTAAAACTGTCTTTATCAATATTCTTCATCATTCCCTGTACAATTTTGATGGTTTCTACCTGTATATAATGGATCTTAACCAGTATCAATAAATCACTTCATATGCTCTTACCTACCAGGTAGAATTCATTAGGTATTTTGAGGTTTTAAAAGAAACTCCAGTACTTTGGCTACCTCATGCGAAGAGTTGACTCATTGGAAAAGACTCTGATGCTGGGAGGGATTGGGGGCAGGAGGAAAAGGCGACAACAGAGGATGAGATGGCTGGATGGCATCACTGACTCGATGGACGTGAGTCTAAGTGAACTCTGGGAGTTGGTGATGGACAGGGAGGCCCGGCGTGCTGTGATTCATGGGGTCGCAAAGAGTCGGACATGACTGAGCAACTGAACTGAACTGAAAAGAAATAAGAGTGGTAGTTAAAGTGTCTTGGAAAAAGTTGGATGGATGGATCACTAAAAAAATAAGTTTTGGGGGTGAGTTGGGAAGAATCAGGTAAATAAATAATGTCAGACAGTGTACTCAAGAAAGGCAATTTAACAGTTCTCCAATGAGTCTTGGTGAGCAAAATAAATAAAAACAGGACCATTATTAATGAATATACATAAACCTAGGAGAGTAGCTTTGAGTGATGTGACACAGGTATCTGTCTTTCTCCTGCTCAACTCTGATGTCAGTGATGTGAGTAATTAATAAGAGCTAAAGTACACTGAATACATACAGTGTTCCAAGAACTGCACTGGCTGCTCTGTGAACATCTCCACCTTCATTCCTCACAGTAACCATAATCTAATTAGCCCCATTCACAGATGAAGAAACAAGCTTGAAATGGCTAAGGATTTCATCTGTGATTACATCTCAGACATCCGAGAGTGTGAAGTCAAGTGGGCCTTAGGAATCATTAGTATGAACAAAGCTAGTGGAGGTGATGGAATTCCAGTTGAGCTATTTAAAATCTTAGGAGATGATGTTGTTAAAGTGCTGCACTCAATATGTCAGCAAATTTGGAAAACTCAGCAGTGGCCACAGGACTGGAAAAGGTCAGTTTTCATTCCAATCCCAAAGAAAGGCAGTGCCAAAGAATGCTCAAACTACCACAGAGTTGTACTCATTTCACATGCTAGTGAAGTTATGCTCAAAATCCCTTAGCAGCATGTGAACCAAGAACTCCCAGATGTATATAATACAAGCTGGGTTTCAAAGAAACAGGGGAACCAGAGATCAAGATGCCAACATGCGTTGGATCATGGAGAAAGCAAGGGAATTCCAGAAAAACATCAATTTCTGCTTCCTTCATTACACTAAAGCCTTTGACTCTGTGGATCACAATGAACTGTAGAAAATTCTTAAAAGAGATGGCAACACCAGACCACCTTACTTATCTCCTGAGAAACCTGTATGAAGGTCAAGAAGCAAAAGTTAGAACTGGACATGGAACAACAGACTGGTTCAAAATTGGGGAAAGAGTATGTCAAGGCTGTATACTGTCACCCTGTTTATTTAACTTCTATACAGAGTTGTTGTTCAGTCGCCCAGTCATGTCTGACTCTCTGCGACCCCATGGACTGCAGCACACCTGGCCTCCCTGTCCTTCACCATTTCCTGGAGTTTGTACATCATGTGAAATGCCAGGCTGGATGAATCACAAGCTGGAATCAAGACTGCCAAGAGAGGTATCAACAAGCTGAGATATGCAGATGATACCACCCTAATGGCAGAAAGCAAAGAAGAAACTAAAGATCCTTTTGATGAAGGTGAAAAGAGGAGAGTGAAAAATCTGGCTTAAAACTCAACTTTCAAAACACTAAGATCATGGCATACAGTCCCATTACTTCATAGCAGATAGATGGGGAAAAAAAATGGAAACAGTAACAGACTTTATTTTCTTGGGCTCCAAAATTAACTGTAGGCAGTCTGACTGCAGCTGTGAAATTAAAAGACACTTGTTCCTTGGAAAGAAAGCTATGACAAAAGTAGACAAGTGTATTAAAAAAACAGAGACATCATTTTGCCGAGAAAGGTTCATATAAGTCAAAGCCATGGCTTTTCCAGTAGTCATGTATGGATGTGAGAGCCAGACCAGAAAGAAGGCTGAGCACCGAAGAACTGATGCTTTCAAACTGTGGTGTTGGAGAAGCCTCTAGACAGTCCCTTGGACTGCAAAGAGATCAATCAATCCTAAAGGAAATCAACCCTGAATATTCACTGGAAGGATGGATGCTGAAGCTCTAATACTTTGTCCACCTAGTGCAAAGAATAGACTCAATGGAAGAGACCCTGATGATGGGAAAGATGGAGGGCAGGGGGAGAAGGGGGCAGCAGAAGATGAGATGGTTGGATACCATTATTGACTCTGGTCATGCGCTTGAGCAAACTCTGGGAGACAGTGAAGGACAGGGAAGCCTGGCGTGCTGCAGTACATGGAGTCACAAAGATTTGGTCACGACTTAGCAACTGAATAACAACAAGAAGCCTAACAAGGTATGCTTTAAAATTTGTAGATATCATGAAATCGAGAAAAATAACAAATATACTGACAGGATTGAAATCTTCCCACAAGTCAGCCAATTGCATAATGTTTCAGATCAATTTGGAATAGTTTTAATAAGAAGAAATGTAAGATTCTGAACTTGTGTCCAAAAAATAAATGTACATGAAGCTGCTTCTTAGGGGGAAAAAAAAAACAACTGAAGTTATTTAAAAGAGAATGTCAGAGGTCTGTCAATATGAACCTATAGGAGGATGAAGGCATATATGATCCAGAGCTACTTTTTTTTTTTTTAACAAGGATAGTTCATCAAGTAAGTACAGCAACCTCCCACTCCACTCTGAGGTGAGACTACAGTTAAGTGAGTTTCAGTTCCAGGCACGATGCTCTACATGAAACAGAAGCCCAGTCCACATCCCTTAATTCACTTGAAGACAGTCTAATAGATCAGCCAAGAAGGCAGAGGAAAAATACACTGAGCTCGCTTCTTTACAGGCACCACAAAATTACAGCTATCTGCAGAACTACTACTGATGAAAAAGACCAGAATCTACCAGAAAGAATATACAAATAAAGATAAAGCGGAACCACAAGGAGATGGGTAGGAGGGATGGAGTCAAGATACAGTCAAGTCTCATAACTCTGGGTGGGCAGCCTACAAATGGGAGAACTCGGGCTGCAGAGCTTCTCCTACAGAAGTCAGAGGTCTGCGCCCCACGCTGGGCTCCCCAGGTCAGGGGCCCCACACGGAATAGGAGCTCCCAGGGTATCTGACTGTGAAGGCCAGCAGGGCTTCCTTTCAGGAGTCCCTAAGGGCTAAGGAACACAGACTCCACTCTGAAAGGGCACACACAGGCTCTCACGTGCTCCGGGACCCCGGGGCAGAAGCAGGAATTTGGTAGGAACTTCGGCCAGACTTACAAGAGTCTCCCAGAGAGGCAGGAGGCAATGCAGCTCCCCCACCGTGAGGACGAAGACATGGGCAGTCATTCTGGGAGGGCCTGTTCTGCCAGGCAGACACTGTGCTGGTGGGCGCCACTGTGGAACCCTCCCTCTAGTTTCAGTTTCAGGACTAGCCCTGCTCCCACCCAACATCCTGTAGTTGTCAGGCTGGGATGCCTC
>NW_011494933.1:573623-587371 GCF_000754665.1 Bison bison bison
GATCCTCAGGGCACAATTTGCCCACTGGGTGGCCCAGGACACAGCTCCACCCACTAGGGCAGCAGGCAATAGACCTGCACCAGGGCTTTCAAGCCAGAGACCCTAGGACCCAGGCCCCCCTGCCCCCCCACCAAAGAGCAGATGCCAGCCAAAAGAAAACTGCAGCTCTGATAGCAAGCTACACAAACTTCAGGACCCCCCATGACCCTACACCCAGCCGTGTCAGGAACCAGCCCTGATCACCCGCAATCCAGCACAGCTCTGGGACACCTGGGCTCTGCAACCAGACTGCAGGACCTGTTCTGTCTGCCAGTAGGTCAGCACTAGCCAGGACCTTTGTACCCACGAGTGGATGGGCAACAGCCTGGGGTCTCTTGGACAGACTCCACCCACTAATGAGCCAGCATTAGCCACGGGCCCCCCTAGGTTCTGCAGTCAATCACCCTGTGACCCAGACCTGAGCTAAGTAAAGGTAGAAAAAAATAAATAAATCTTTCTTGGACTTATCAGGAGATGGCCCAAATCAATAAAATTAGAAACGGAAAAGGAGAAGTTGCAACAAACACCACAGAAATGCAAAGGATCATAAGAGATTACTAGAACTACATGCCAATACCATGGGTCACCTAGCAAAAACGAACAAATCCCTAAAATAATAGTCTCCCAAGTGTGAAACATGAAGAGAAAACATGAACAGACCAATTACCAGTAGTGAAATGAATCACTAATAAAAAAAAAAATAAATAATGTGACATATAACCTGTGTCACACCACTCAAACAACAACAAAGAATAGTACACGACCAACAGAATTCTCAGGTGAATTCTATCAAACATTTAGATAAGAATTAACACCTATCCTTCTAAAACTATTCCAAAAAACTCAACGGAAGGAATGGTTACGAACTCATTCTATGAGGCCAGTATCACCCTGATACAAAAACCAGATTAGAAAAAAAAAAAAATCAGGCCAATATCACTGATGAACATATATGAAAAAGTCCTCAAAAAAATTACTAGCAAACCAAATACAATAATAAATTAAAAGGGTCATATACCATGATCAAGTGGGATTTAACCCAAGGATACAAAGGTTTCAATATCCACAAAATTAATATGATACCTCACATGAACAAACTGATAAAGAACACACGATTATCTCAAAAGACACACAAATGTATCTTTTGAAAAAATTCAACATCTACTTAGGATAAAAAATCTTCAGAAAGTGGGCAAAGGGAACATACCTCAACATAATAAAGGTCATACATGACAACCCACAGCTAACATCATACTCAACTATGAAAACTGAAAGCATTTCCTCCAAGATCAGAAGACAATGAGGCCCACTCTCACCACTTTCATTCAACACTGCTGGAAGTCATAGCTACAGCAATCAAACAAGAAATAAATCTAAATTGGAAAAGAAGCAGTAAAAAAAAAAAAAAAAAAATTTAACACTACTTGCAGGTATCATACTATATAAAGAAAATCCTAAAGATGCCACTAAAAAACTGTTGCTGCTGCTAAGTCACTTCAGTCGTGTCCGACTCTGTGCGACCCCATAGAAAGCAGCCCACCAGGCTCCCCCGTCCCTGGGATTCTCCAGGCAAGAACACTGGAGTGGGCTGCAGTAAAGGGTGCAAAATTAATATAGAGAAATCTGTTGCATTTCTATATACTAATAACAAACAAACAGAAACTAAGGGAGTACTCCCACTTAAAAAGAATAAAATTCCTGGGAATAAACTACCTAAGGAAATAAAAACTGTGCTTGAAAAACTGTAAGACAACTATTAAGACACTGGAATGCAAAAGCAGGAAGTCAAGAGATAACCTGGAGTAACAGGTGAGTTTGGTCTTGGAGTACAAAATAAGCAGGGCAAAGGCAAACAGTTTTGCCAAAAGAATGCACTGGTCATAGCAAACATCATCTTCCAGCAACACAAGAGATGACTCTACACATGGACATCACCAGATCATCAAGACTGAAATCAGATTGATTATAGTCTTTGCAGCCAAAGATGGAAAAGCTCTATACAGTCAGCAAAAACAAGACAGGGAGCTGATTGTGGCTCAGATCATGAATTCCTTATTGCAAAATTCAGACTTAAACTAAAGAAAGTAGGGAAAACCACTAGGCCATTCAGGTATGACCCAAATCAAATCCACTATGATTATACAATGGAAGTGACAAAGACATTTAAGGGATCAGATCTGATACAGCATGAAGAACTATGGATGGAGGTTCCTAACACTGTATAGGGAGGCGGTGGTTAAAACCATCCCCAAGAAAAAGAAATGCAACAAGGCAAAATGGCTGTCTGAGGAGGCCTTACAAATAGCTGAGAAAAGGAGAGAAGCAAAAGGCAAAGGAGAAAAAGAAGGATATATCCATCTGAATGCAGAGTTCCAAAGAAGAGCAAGGAGAGATAAGAAGGTCTTCCTCAGTGATCAATGCAAAGAAAATAAGAGGAAAACAATAGAATGGGAAAGACTAGAGATCTCTTCAAGGAAATTAGAGGTACCAAGGGAACACTTAAGGCAAAGATGGGCATAATAAAGGACAGAAACAGTGTGGACCTAACAGAAGTAGAAGATATTACGAAGAGGTGGCAAGATTATACAGAACTGTACGAAAAAGGTTTTAATGACCCAGATAACCACGATGGTGTGACCACTCAAGTACAGCCAGAACTTCTGGAGTGTGAAATCAAGTGGGCCTTAAGAAGCATCACTATGCACAAAGCTAGTGGGGGTGATGGAACTCCAGCTGGGCTATTTCAAATCCTAAAAGATGATGCTGTGAAAGTGCTGCACTCAATATGCCAGCAAATTTGGAAAACTCAGCAGTAGCCACAGGACTGGAAAAGGTCAGTTTTCATTCCAATCCTGAAGAGCAATAACTAAGAATGTTCAAACTACTGCACAATTGCACTCATTTCACAGGCTAGCAAGGTAATGTTCAAAATTCTTCAAGCTAGGCTTCAACCTACTGAACTGGGGAATTCATCTTTCAGTGTCATATCTTCTTGCCTTTTCATACTGTTCATGGGGTTCTTAAGGCAAGAATGCTGGAGTGGTCTGCCATTCTCTTCTCTAGTGGATCACATTTTGTCAGAACTCTCCACTGTGACCCATCCATCTTGGGTGGCCCTACACAGCATGGCTCATTGTTTCATTGAGTCAGACAAGGCTGTGATCCATGTGCTCAACTTGGTTAGTTTTCTGTGGTTGTGGTTTTCATTCTATCTGCGCTCTGATGGAAAAGGATAAGAGGACTGTGGAGGCTTCCTGGTGGGAGCAACTGGCTGTGGGGAAAACTGGGTCTTGCTCTCCTGGGCAGGGCCATGCTCAGTAAATCTTTAATCCAATTTTCAGCTGATGTTCCCTCCCTGTAGTTTGTCCAGAGGCCAAATGATGATAGGGATAATGGCAGTGATGGTGACCTCCTTCAGAAGGACTTCTGACAGCACTGTTGTATCCAGTTCCCCTGACCCCACAGCAGACCACTGCCGACCCACGCCTCCACCAGAGACTCCTGGACACTCACAGGCAAGTCTGGCTCAGTCTCTCCTGGGGTCACTGCTCCTTTCTCCTGGGTCCTGGTGCACACAAGGTTTTGTCTGTGCCTTCCAAGTTTGTTTCCTCAATCCTGTGGATGTTCTGTAATAAAATCCCACTGGCCTTCAAAGTCAAATTCCCTGGGAGTTCTCAGTCCTTTTGCTGGATCTCCAGCTTGGGATATCTGTTATGGGCCCTAGAACTTTTGCAACGGTGTAAGAACTTCTTTGGTATAATTGTTCTCCAATTTGCGGGTCGTCTGTCGATGGCTTTATAGTGGGGCTAATGGTGACCTCCTCCAAGAGGATTTATGCCACACTCTGAGCCTCCCAGGTCTGCTGCAGCCAGAGCCCCCATCCCCCTGGCAGGCCACTGCTGTCCTGTGCCTCCGCAGGAGACACTCAAACACTCAAAGGCAGGTCTAGCTCAGTCTCTTGTGGGGGACACTGCTCCTTTCTCTATGTCCTGATGTATACAAGGTTTTGTGTGTGCCCTCTAAGTGGATGAGAGTGAAAAAGGTGGCTTAAAACTCAACATTCAAGAAATGAAGATCACAGCATCTGGTCCAATCACTTCATGGCAAACAGATGGGAAACAATGGGAACAGTGACAGACTTTATTTTCTTGGGCTCCAAAATCACTGCAGATGGTGACTACAGTCATGAAATTAAAAGACACTTGCTCCTTGGAAGAAATGATATGACAAACCTAGACAGCATGTTAAAAAGCAGAAACATTACTTTGCCAACAAAGGTCGGTATAGTCAAAGCTATGGCTTTTCCAGCAGTCATGTATGGATGTGAGAGTTGGACCATAAAGAAGGCTGAGCACCCAAGAATTGATGCTTTTGAACTGTGGTGTTGAAGAAGACTCTTGAGAGTCCCTTGGACTACAAGGAGATCAAGCCAGTCAATTCTAAAGGAAATCAATCCTGAATACTCATTGGAAGGACAGATGCTGAAGCTCCAATACTTGGGCCACCATCTGATGCAAAGAGCCGACTTATTAGAAAAGACCTTGATGCTGGGAAAGAAAGATCGAAGGCAGGAGGAAAAGGGGACGACAGAGGATGAAATGGTTGGATGGCATCACCTACTCAATGGACATGAGTTTGAGCAAGCTCTAGGAGATAGTGAAGGACAGGGAAGCCTGGTGTGCTGCAGTTCATGGGGTCGCAGAGTCAGAAATGACTGAGTGACTGAACAACAATAAGGCTTCAACAGTACATGAACTGAGAACTTCCAGAAGTTCAAGCTGGATATAGAAAAGGCAGAGGAACCAGAGGTGAAGTTGCCAGCATCTGCTGGATCATAGTGATAGCTTACGCTGAACAGTGTTGGATTGGTGATCTCTGAAGATTTAACTGCAGGACCAGGGACCAGGCTTGATCACTCAAGAGCTTTTGTATAGCAGAGTTTTATTAAAGTGAAAAGGGACTGAGAAAGCTTCTGACACAGACATCATAAGGGTTATGCAGAGTGCCCCTCCCTTCCACAGTAATAGCAAGCCCATCCGTTTTCACCTGGGTCCCTCTGGGCATTTTTCTCAGGCTATTTAAGAACGGCTCTGACAGCCATTACTTTTTTCGCTGCCTTTCTTTCTTTTCCTCATATTCCCTGCCATAAAAAACTGAGTCAGTTGCAACAGAGTATCTAAAGACTGATTTGGTCCATACATCTGTTTTAATAGCTTACAGCAGCTATCTGGAGCCAACTGAGTGAGAAATCTATCCTTTAAGATCACTCTTTCCTCTTCACTTTCAGGATCTGCACAGGGATTCCCTCACTCTAGGAATTTACCAGGAGCTTCCTTCTCCTCCTGTTCTATGTTTGCCAATTTGGCATAAAGTCTTAGGATGTGCTTGCCTGAGTCCTTCAAGAACACACCTACAAAATGACTCTGATCCCATCTTCCTTTACGGTGTTGTAGTCCCAGTCTGGTTCTATAGTTGGGACCGCCTGATTCCCAGTGGGGAGGGCGGCTATCTCGTCCTCCCTCTTCCCTACTGATTCATTACCAAGCCATTCATCTCCATAAGCAACCGCTTTTCCCAAAACTTGAGTTTTTGAGTCGGGGGTTAGTGTTCATTCCAGGATATACATCACATCCTTCTAAGCAAGGTCATAAAGCAGAGTAATACCCTTAAAGGTATTTTTTTATATTATAAAATCTAATTAATATATTATAAATCTAATATATTTTTCTGGGTCCTCTAAATAGTCTCCCAGATCCTCCTTGATTTTTTTTAATTAATTTAGTTATTTTACAATATTGTATTGGTTTTGCCATACATTGACTTGAATCTGCCACGAGTGTACATGTGTTCCCGATCCTGAAGCCCCCTCCACCTCCCTCCGCATACCATCCCTCTGGGTCATCCCAGTGCACCAGTCCCGAGCACCCTGTATCATGCATCAAACCTGCATATCACATATGATATTTCACATGTTTCAATGCCATTCTCCCATATCATCCCACCCTCACCCTCTCCCACAGAGTCCAAAAGACTGTATACATCTGTGTCTCTTTTGCTGTCTTGCATACAGGGTTATTTTTACCTTCTAAATTTCATATATATGCGTTAGTATACTGTATTGGTGTTTTGCTTTCTGGCTTATTTCATTCTGTATAATAGGCTCCGGTCTCATCCACCTCATTAGAACTGATTCAAATGTATTCTTTTTAATGGCCGAGTAATACTCCATTATGTGTATGTACCACAGCTTTCTTATCCATTCATCTGCTGATGGACATCTAGGTTGCTTCCATGTCCTAGCTATTATAAACAGTGCTGCAATGAACATTGGGGTACATGTCTCTTTTGATTCTGGTTTCCTCAGTGCATAAGCCCAGCAGTGGGATTTCTGGGTCATATGGCAGTTCTATTTCCAGTTTTTTAAGGAATCTCCATAGTGGCTGTACTAGTTTGCATTCCCACCAACAGTGTAAGAGGGTTCCCTTTTCTCCACACCCTCTCTAGCATTTATTGCTTGTAGACTTTTGGATAGCAGCCATTCTGACTGGTGTGAAATGGTACCTCATTGTGGTTTTGATTTGCATTTCTCTGATAATGAGTGATGTTGAGCATCTTTTCATGTGTTTGTTAGCCATCTGTATGTCTTCTTTGGAGAAATGTCTGTTTAGTTCTTTGGCCCACTTTTTGATTGGGTCTTTTATTTTTAGGAATTGAGGTGCAGGAGTTGCTTGTATATTTTTGAGATTAATTCTTTGTCCATTGCTTCATTTGCTATTATTTTCTCCCATTCTGAAGGCTGTCTTTTCACCTTGCTTATAGTTTCCTTTGTTGTGCAGAAGCTTTTAAGTTTAATTAGGTCCCATTTGTTTATTTTTGCTTAATATTCTGGGAGGTGGGTCATAGAGGATCCTGCTGTGGTTTATGTCAGAGAGTGTTTTGCCTATGTTTTCCTCTAGGAGTTTAATAGTTTCTGGTCTTACATTTAGATTTTTAATCCATTTTGAGTTTATTTTTGAATATGGTGTTAGAAAGTGTTCTAGTTTCATTCTTTTACAAGTGGTTGACCAGTTTACCCAGCACCACTTGTTAAAGAGATTGTCTTTTCTACATTGTATATTCTTGCCTCCTTTGTCAAATATAAGGTGTCCATAGGTGTGTGGATTTATCTCTGGGCTTTCTATTTTGTTCCATTGATCTATATTTCTGTCTTTGTGCCAGTACCATACTGTCTTGATGACTGTGGCTTTGTAGTAGAGACTGAAGTCAGGCAGTTTGATTCCTCCAGTTCCATTCTTCTTTCTCAAGACTGCTTTGGCTATTCGAGGTTTTTTGTATTTCCATACAAATTGTGAAATTATTTTGTCTTATTCTCTGAAAAATACTGTTGGTAGCTTGATAGGGATTGCATTGAATCTATAGATTGCTTTGGGTAGTATACTCATTTTCACTATATTGATTCTTCTGATCCATGAACACAGTATATTTCTCCATCTATTTGTGTCCTCTTTGATTTCTTTCACCAGTGTTTTATAGTTTTCTATATGTGGGTCTTTTGTTTCTTTAGGTAGATATATTCCTAAGTATTTTATTCTTTCCGTTGCAATGGTGAATGGAATTGTTTCCTTAGTTTCACTTTCTGTTTTCTCATTGTTAGTGTATAGGAATGCAAGGGATTTCTGCATGTTAATTTTATATCCTGCAACTTTACTATATTCATTGATTAGCTCTAGTAATTTTCTGGTGGAGTCTTTAGGGTTTTCTATGTAGAGGATCATGTCATCTGCAAACAGTGAGAGTTTTACTTCTTTTCCAATCTGGATTCCTTTTATTTTTCTGCTGATTGCTGTGGCCAAAACTTCCAAAACTATTTTGAACACTAGTGGTGAGAGTGGGCACCCTTGTCTTGTTCCTGACTTTAGGGGAAATGCTTTCAATTTTTAACCATTGAGGATAATGTTTGCTGAGCGTTTGTCACATATAGCTTTAATTATGTTGAGGTATGTTCCTTCTATTCCTGTTTTCTGTGGGGTTTTTTAACATAAATGGATGTTGAATTTTGTCAAAGGCTTTCTCTGCATCTATTGAGATAATCATATGGTTTTTATTTTTCAATTTGTTAATATGGTGTATTACATTGATTGATTTGTGGATATTGTAGAATCCTTGCATCCCTGGGATAAAGCCCACTTGGTCATGATATATGATCTTTTTAATATGTTGTTGGATTCTGTTTGCTAGAATTTTGTTAAGGATTTTTGAATCTATGTTCATCAATGATATTGGCCTGTAGTATTTTGTAGCATCTTTGTCAGGTTTTGGTATTAAGGGGACGGTGGCCTCATAGAATGAGTTTGGAAGTTTACCTTCTTCTGCAATTTTATGGAAGAGTTTGAGTAGGATTTATAGTAATAGTATGAGTTTGAGTAGAGTTTATAGTAGTTCTTCTATAAATTTTTGGTAGAATTCAGCTGTGAAGCTGTCTGGTCCTGGGCTTTTGTTTGTTGCAAGATTTCTGATTACAGTTTCAATTTCCATGCTTGTGAAGGGTCTCTTAAGATTTTCTATTTCTTCCTGGTTCAGTTTTGGAAAGTTGTAGTTTTCTAAAAATTTGTCCATTTCTTCCAAGTTGTCCATTTTATTTGCATATAATTGCTGATAGTATTCTCTTATGATCCGTTGTATGTCTGTGTTGTCTGTTATGATCTCTCCATTTTCATTTCTAATTTTGTTGATTTTTCTCCCTTTGTTTCTTGATGAGTCTGGCTAATGGTTTGTCAATTTTATTTATCTTCTCAAAGAACCAGCTTTTGGTTTTGTTGATTTTTGCTATGGTCTCTTTTGTTTCTTTTCCATTTATTTCTGCCCTAATTTTTAAGATTTCTTTCCTTCTACTAACCCTGGGGTTCTTCATTTCTTCAAGTTGCTTTAGGTGTAGAGTTAGGTTATTTATTTGACTTTTTTCTTGTTTCTTAAGGTAAGCCTGTATTGCTATGAGCCTTCCCCTTAGTACTGCTTTTACAGTGTGCCATAAGTTTTGGGTTGTTGTGTTTTCATTTTCATTCGTTTCTATGCATATTTTGATTTTTTTCTGTGATTTGTTGGTTATTCAGCAGCATGTTGTTCAGCCTCCATATGTTGGGATTTTTAATAGTTTTTCTCCTGCAATTGACATCTAATCTTACTGCATTGTGGTCAGAAAAGATTCTTGGAATGATTTCAATTTTTTTTGAATTTACCAAGGCTAGATTTATGGCCCAGGATGTGATTGATCCTGGAGAAGGTTCTGTGTGCGCTTGAAAAGAAGTGAAATTCATTGTTTTGGGGTGAAATATCCTATAGATATCTATTAGGTCTAACCTGTCTATTGTATCATTTAAAGTTTGTGTTTCCTTGTTAGTTTTCTGTTTAGTTGATCTATCCATAGGTGTGAGTGGGGTATTAAAGTCTCCCACTATTATTGTGTTATTGTTAATTTCCCCTTCCATACTTGTTAGCATTTGTCTTACATATCGTGGTGCTCCTATTTTGGGTGCATATATATTTATGATTGTTATATCTTCTTCTTGGATTGATCCTTTGATCATTATGTAGTGTCCATCTTTGTCTCTTTTCACAGCCTTTGTTTTAAAGTCTATTTTATCTGATATGAGTATTGCTACTCCTGCTTTCTTCTGGTCTCAATTTGCACAGAATATCTTTTTTCAGCCCTTCACTTTCAGTCTGTATATGTCCCTTGTTTCGAGGTGGGTCTCTTGCAGACAACATATATAGGGGTCTTGTTTTTGTATCCATTCAGCCAGTCTTTGTATTTTGGTTGCAACATTCAACCCATTTACATTTAAGGTAATTATTGATAAGTATGATCCCACTGCCATTTACTTTTATTGTTTTGGATTCGAGTTTATACACCCTTTCTGTGTTTCCTGTCTAGAGAAGATCCTTTAGCATTTGTTGCAGAGCTGGTTTGGTGGTGCTGAATTCTCTTAGCTTTTGCTTGTCTGTAAAGCTTTTGATTTCTCCTTCATATTTGAATGAGATCCTTGCTGGGTACAGTAATCTGGGCTGTAGTTTATTTTCTTTCATCACTTTAAGTATGTCCTGCCATTCCCTTCCGGCCTGAAGAGTTTCTATTGAAAGATCAGCTGTTATCCTTATGGGAATCCCCTTGTGTGTTATTTGTTGTTTTTCCCTTGCTGCTTTTAATATTTGTTGTGTTTGATCTTTGTTAATTTGATTAATATGTGTCTTGGGGTATTTCACCTTGGGTTTATCCTGTTTGGGACTCTCTGGGTTTCTTGGACTTGGGTGATTATTTCCTTCTCCATTTTAGGGAAGTTTTCAACTATTATTTCAAGTATTTTCTCATGGTCTTTCTGTCTTGTTCTTCTGGGACTCCTATAATTTGAATGTTGGGGCGTTTAACATTGTCCCAGAGGTCTCTGAGGTTGTCCTCGTTTCTTTTAATTCTTTTTTCTTTCTTCCTCTCTATTTCATTTATTTCTACCATTCTATCTTCTACTTCACTTATCCTATCTTCTGCCTCTGTTATTCTACTGTTGGTTCCCTCCAGAGTGTTTTTGATCTCATTTATTACATTATTCATTATATATTGACTCTTTTTTATTTCTTCTAGGTCCTTGTTAAACCTTTCTTGCATCTTTCTCAATCCTTGTCTCCAGGCTATTTATCTGTAACTCCAATTTGTTTTCAAGATTTTGGATCATTTTCACTATCATTATTTGCAATTCTTTATCAGCTAGATTCCCTATCTCTTCCTCTTTTGTTTGGTTTGGTGGCATTTATCCTGTTCCTTTACCTGCTGGGTATTTCTCTGACTTTTTGTCTTGTTTATATTGCTGTGTTTGGGGTGGCCTTTCTGTATTCTGGCTTTGGTGGTTCCTCTTTATTGTGGAGGTTCCTCGCTGTGGGTGGGGTTGGACGGGTGGCTTGTCAAGGCTTTCTGGTTAGGGAAGCTTGTGTCAGTGTTCTGGTGGGTGGAGCTGGATTTCTTCTTTCTGGAGTGCAATGAAGTGTCCAGTAATAAGTTGAGATGTCAGTGGGTTTGATGTGACTTTTCTCAGCCTGTGTATTGAGGCTCAGGGTTATGTTCCTGTGTTGCTGGAGAATTTGCGTGGTATGTCTTGCTCTGGAGCTTGTTGGCCCTCGGGTGGTGCTTGGTTTCAGTGTAGGTATGGAAGCATTCGATGAGCTCCTATTGATTAATGTTCCCTGGATTCAGTTCTCTGGTGTTCTCAGGATTTGGACTTAAGCCTCCTGCCTCTGGTTTTCAGTCTCCATCTATACAGCACCATTGATAAAACATCTAGGTTAATGATGAAAAGTTTCTCCACAGTGAGGGACACCTGGAGAGGTACACAGAGTTACATGGAGAAGAGAAGAGAAGAGGGAGGAGGGAGATAGAGGTGACCAGGAGGAGAAGAGGGAGAATCAAAAGGGGAGAGAGCAAGCTAGCCAGTAATCAATTCCTGATGTGCTCTCCACAGTCTGGACCCCTCAGAGATGTTCATGGAGTTACACAGAGAAGAGAAGAGGGAGGAAGGAGACAGAGGTGGCCAGGAGGATAAAAGGGGAAATCAAAAGGAGATAGATCCAGCCAGTAGTAAGTTCCCTAAGTGTTCTCCACAGCCTGGAACACACAAAGAGATTCACCGCGTTGGGTAGAGAAGAAAAGGGGGAGATGGGAGATAGAGGCGACCTGTTGGAGAAAAAGGAGAGTCAAAAGGGGGAGAGAGCAATCAGGCCAGTGATCTCACTCCCAAGTAAAAATGGGTACTGAAGATTGGGTTCTTAAAGGTACAAAGTTGATAACAAATACCAAAAAGCAAAGATTAAAAATCTTGAGTAGAGGTGAGATTCTCAAAAATACAATATTAAAGAAAACAAAACAAAACAAAAATACAAAAAACAAAACAAACAAAACAAAAAACAAAAAAATTGTCACAGAAATTATAAAATATATATATGAAGTTTGCTTTAAAAATAGGGTCTTTTTTTGGCAAGGTAATTGTAGGTTATAAAAAAAATTAAAGGAGTAATGGGGACTTAAATATAAAATAAAATTTTTTAATTTAAAAAATGATAATAGTAAAAATATATCTAAGACTTTCTCTGGAGCTGTTGCAGACAGTGTGAGGTCAGTTCAATTTCAGATAGTTCCTTGGTCCGGCTTGTACTTCTCATGGTCTATAGGCCCCTTCCTATGTAGTCGGTGCTAACTGCAGGGTTTTAATCTATTGCATCTTCACTTCCCAAGCAGTTCCCTCTGCTTATTTTAGCTTCTTCTGTTTGCTGGTCTCCTCAGTGTCTAATTTCTGCCCTGACACAAGGGGCACGGTGGTGATCACTTTTTTTTTTTAAGGCTTGCTTGTCAGTCGTGCTTTGGGGAAGGAGGAACACTGCAAACAAATATCACTGGGGTGTGTTCACAGTGATTCAGCCACACTGGGTTTGCCCTCGCTCACGGTGAGTGCTTTCCCAGCCTACACTCCTCAGACTCCAGGTTGCTCTGCCAGGAACTGTCTGCAGCGGGACCTGGTTTGCATGCACTTCCCAGGTCTAAGCCGCTCAGGTTTAGGTTCTCGGGTACTCCACAAAGGCGCAGACTTAGTTGGGCCTGCGTTTTGCGCCTGTCCCAGGTCCAAGCAGCTCAGGTGACCATTTCCTTGGCGCGCGTAGTTGCCCCAGTTGAAGGCTGCGACTTATCCCCTCCCCCGTCCCAGCCGCTCGGTTTTCTCGGTGTACAACAGGCATGCCTTGTGTCTCTTCTGGGAAGCTGATCTCTGGCTGCAACCCTCTCAGTGGATGTCGACTGTCCAAAATCCCAAGAAGTCTTGGTTAGCAACGAAGTCTGCTTGCACTTTGGTATAGGATGCCTCTCTGGGACCGCGATTACCCCTTTGGCTCTGGCTGCCCTCGCCTGCCTGTCTCCAGTGGGGGACGGGCCAGTCCACAGCCAGCTAGCTCTGCTCAGTCTTTTGTTCTGTGAGCGTGCCTGCTGGTGGTTAGGGCTTTTCCTGGGATCATGGGATAGCTATCCCACAGTCTGGGTTTCTATCTCAAGCCAGTTCCCTCAGATTGCCCTCAGGACATTCAGGCTTGGTCCTTATCGTAAGCAATGCTGCGAGGTCCTCCCTGTCCCTTCCCTGCTTGCTAGTGGGGGATGTGAGCATCTGGGTTGTTGCACCACTGGGAGATGCTGTTAGGCACGTAATCTGTGGGTTTTAATTATTTATTTTTCCTCCTAGAGAAAATAAATTTTGCCCTCTGAGATTCCAAGGCTCGCCACAGACCCACTGGAGAGAGTGTTTCCTGGTGTTCGGAAACATCTCTCTTTTTTAAGACTTCCTTCCTGGGACGGATTTCCGTCCCTACCTCTTTTATCTTTTTATATTTTGTCCTACCTCCTTTCGAAGACAATGGGCTGCTTTTCTGGGTGCCTGATGTCTTCTGCCAGCATTCAGAAGTTGTTCTGTGGAATTTGCTTGGTGCTCAAATGTTCTTTTGATGAATTTGTGGGGGAGAAAGTGGTCTCCCCATTCTGTTCCTCCACCATCTTCCTCCTTGATTCTCTGTATTTCTTGGTAAGAAAAGGGCTTATTAACTCTTATAGATTGATTATTTCTCCTGGTGGGTGTTTCATGAAGAGGCAACAGCTTGTGCGGCTGTTCCTCAGCCTCTCTGGCTGCTCT
>NW_011494933.1:587471-597848 GCF_000754665.1 Bison bison bison
ATTGGAGAACTCTGCTTTTCTTTTTCTCTTTGTCTCCTGTTCTCCATCTCATCCTGTATTTCACCCTTAGCTTAGTTTTTGCTGTCTGAGCTTCTCCATCTCATCCTGTATTTCACCCTTAGCTTAGTTTTTGCTGTCTGAGCTTCTCTTACGTCGATGGTCTGAGTTTCTATTGAAATCAGAGTACTCTGAGGTCATACTGAGACAGGGTTTGTTTGGACCTCTACTTGGGCTGTTTGAATCTCAGTTTGGGTTGTTACTGAGACCAAGCCAACCATTCCTGGGGAGATTCCCTGACCTTCAGTTTGCCCAGTTTGGAGCCCCAGGATTGGGGGCAAAGTAGGACAGGAGGGAGCTGAAGGTTTCACACCCAAATCTATACCCTTAGGACATAAATCTGGCATGTATCACAGAGAGAAAAAGGGCAACACATATGCTACTTCTAACCATCTCCCTTGTTTTCTACAGAACCAGTCTAATTGTAAAACAGTATTATACTTAAGAGACCGTCCAACCGGCCACCGTTCGCTGTCCTCCAGTGGGCACCGCGGCCATGCAGTATCACATAGGAAGACCAGGGATGTCATCTTTAAGCTCTGGGGGTCAAATCTATCGCAGTTTTTCAGGATACAGTTCACAGGAGTGAGGCTGGAATTGTTAGCTACCATCTGTAAGAGAGAAAAAAGCGAACAGCGCCCTCTTTCTACCGGAGGCATCCCTCCCTGCTCTAGATGGGGGTGTAGACAGACTTTCCACCAAAGCTCTCCTTCCCTGGTCGGACTTAGTCTGTCCCTTACCAACGCAGGCACCATACTCGTCCCTCCCGGTTCCACCAGAGACGGGGTGGGGATGCACCAGGGGCAGACCTGATGGCATCCCAGCCTAGTGTCCAGTTCCTCACCATTAAAGCTTTGCTTGCCTCTGATGCCACCCTGGGTGCAATCAGAGTAACCTTCCAGAACACCTCCCTAGCTAAGACCGCTAAGGGAAACATTTGTCTCCTGAGTGCCTGTGCATGACCCTGAGTATATTACTGACCACAATAAGACCAGTATAAACATAAAACCAAACTGTTCCTTCTGAGCGTCACACCAGTATTCTCACAGATTCCACAGAAAGAATAGCTAAGGAGTTGGGACAAAAGCCACCGGAGAGCCTCCTCTGGTCCACTAAGAGCTCGTGTTAACAAAGGAAGAGGCCCGCTGTACTTCCTGAGTAACCTGGAACCCGAGAAATGCTCTTGGAGCTAGAGCTTCGTCTAGCTTCTGAACTTTCAACTCCTAGTGAAGCGAGGCACTTCCTGACTACCAATCTAAGTTTGGGACCTAAGTAACAGCACATAGTAACAGCATAGATCACAAGTCTCTTGAAAGTCTGTGGTCCGACAGTTTAGTAGTTCTAACTTCCCAGGCAATTACGAAGTGGTCAAAGAGACCAGGAAAAGGTGACGGAGAAAGGAAAGTTCAGTCCACATGCTTTGCCCATCTCTGGCCACTCCCCTCGTAGGGAGGTTGGGTGTCTCTTGGCATTGGCAGCTCAGAATAAACCCCCAATAAGGTTCCCCTTTTTGGAGCTGCCTTCAGTCATTACAAGGCACCGCAAAACCACAGAGCAGGGCTCATCACTTGTTTCACGCAGGGCGTGTCATTCATTCACACAAGCACACTGAAGAGTTAGTAAAGCAGAAAACATGTATACTGACAAAGCAAAGAGGCTACAGCTCTGAGTGTTCTTACCTTGTCCTGAAGATCCCGGATGAGCCCCCAAGAAGATAGCTTACAGTGAACGGTGTCAGATTCGTGATCTCTGAAAAAGATTTAACTTCGGGACCAAGGACCAGGCTTGATCACTCAAGAGCTTTTGTGTAGCAGTGTTTTATTAAAGTATGAAAAGAGACAGGAGAAGCTTCTGACATACACATCAGAAGGGGATGGACAGTGCCCCCCTGCTAGTGTTGGCAAGCTGTTTTATGTCTGTTAGAAAGCTATTAATCAGGTAAGAGAGACACTTCCAGGCTGACAGAGTTTCACCAGGCCCCTCTCCCACAATATGCATTTTTGAGATAGGATGGCACGAGGTGTGTCATCCCCCAGCCATAAAACAGTTGGTATGAATACTGGTTTGTTGAGCTATTATCAGCCCTAGGTTTGAGAAAAGAAAAGTTAGTCTTAGGTGGGACCATTTTGAAGAAGGGCAAATTTCAAAGCAAATACATAGTTTCATTAGCATAGCTTAAGAAAAAAAAAATTTCCATAGAGTTTGTTTCCTCCTGCCACTTAAGGGAGAGAAAAAAAATGTCTGAGACTTTCAGCTTATTTTCTCCATTTGGAGACCCCTGACCTTCATGCCTGTTACCCTCTCAATAGAAAAAGCAACGGAATTCCAGAAGAACACCTACTTCTGTTCATTGACTACACTAAAGCCTCTGACTATCCACCTGTTGTGGACCACACAAACTGTGGGAAATTCTTAAACAGATGGGAATACCAGACCCTCTTACATGCCTCCTGAGAAACCTGTATGCAGGTCAAGAAGCAACAGTTAGAACCAGACATGGAACAACCAAATGGTTCAAAATTGGGAAAGGAGTACATCAAGGCTGTATATTATCACCTTGCTTATTTAACTTCTATTCAGAGTACATCATGTGAAATGTGGGGCTGGATGAATCTCAAGCTGGAATCAAGATTGCCAGGAGAAATATCAGTAAGATATATCTCAGATATGCAGTTGATACCACCCTAATGGCAGACAGAGAAGAGGAACTAAAGAGCCTCTTGATGAAGGTGAAAGAGGACAGCGAAAAAGGTAGCTGAAAGCAACATTCAAAAAACTAAGATCATGGCATCCGGTCCCATCACTTCATGGCAAATAGATAGGGGAAAAAGTATAAACAGTAACAGACTTTATTTTCTTGGGCTCCAAAATCACTGTGGACAGTGACTGAAGCCATGAAATTAAAAGACACTTGCTCCTTGGAAGAAAAGCTATGACAAACCTAGACAGCGTATTAAACAGCAGAAACATTACTTTGCCAATAAAGGTCAGAATAGACAAAGCTATGGTTTTTCCAGCAGTCATGTATAGATGTGAGAGTTGGACCAACCATAAAGAAAGCTGAGCACCAAAGAATTGATGCTTTCGAGCTGTGGGGCTAGAGAACAGTCTTGAGAGTCTCTTGGAGAGCAAGGAGATCAAACCAACCAATCATAAGGGAAATCAACTCTATATTCATTGCAAGGGCTAATGCTGAAGCTCCAATACTTTGGCCACCTGATGTGAAGAACTGACTCGTTGGAAAAGACCCCGATTTGGCGGAAAGACTGAAGGCAGAAGGAGAAAAGGGTGACAGAGGATGAGATGGTTGGATGGCATCACTGACTCAATGGACATGAGTCTGAGCAAACTCCAGGAGACAGTGAAGGACAGGGAAGCCTGGTGTGCCTGCAGTCCATGGGATCGCAAAGAGTCAGACATGACTGAGAGACTGAACAACAAGACAGTGATGAAAGAAATTAAAGACAATACAAGCAGATGGAAAGGTATACTGTGTTCATGGATTGGAAGAATTAATATTGTTAAAATAACTTATCTACCTAAGGCAATATACAGATTCAATGCAATCCCTATCAAAATACCAAGGGCATTTTTCACAGTAATAGAACAAATAATTTTAAAATCTGTATGGAAATATAAAAGGCCCCAAACAATCGTGAGAAAGAAAACCAGAGCTAGAGGAATCACACTCCCTGACTTCAGTATATAATATGAAGCTACAGTAATAAAAATACTATAGTACTGGAACAAAAATAGACAACTAGATCAATAAAACAGAATAGACAGCCCAGAAATAAACATGCATCTATGGTCAAAGCAAGAATATATAATGGAGAAAAGACAGTCTCTTCAATAAATGGTGGTAGGAAAACTGAAAAGTTGTATGTTAAAAAATGAAATTAGAACATTTTCTAATACCACACACAAAAACAAACTCAAAATGTATTCAACACCTAAATTTAAGACCAGAAACCATAAATCTCCTGGAGGAAAACACAGGACAAACACTCTTTGACATAAGTTGTAGCAGTAATTTTTTTGTCTGTTTCCTAAAGTAAAGGAAATAAAAGCAAAATTAGACAAATGGGACCTGATTAAATTTAAAAGCTATTGCACAGCAAGGGAAACCAGAAAACGAAAAGGTAGCTACTAAATGGGAGAAAATATTTGCAACTGATATAACCAATAAGGGGTTGCTATCTAAATATATATATACAGCTCATAAAAAATAAAAAACAAAAAAATCCAACTAAAAACTGGGCAGAAGACCTGAAGAGACATTTTTCCAAGGTAAAAAGATGGTCAGCAGGAACGTGAAAAGCTGCTCAACACTGTTAATCAGAGAAATACAAATCAAAACCACAATGAATGGTTTTGCATTGAATGGCTAGCATCAAAAAGAACACAAATAACAAATGTCGATGAAGATGGAGAAAAGGGAACCCTCATACACTGCCAGTGGAAATCAAACTGGTACAGCCACTGTGGAAAACAGTGTGGAGGTTCCTCAAAAAACTAAAAACATAACTACCACATGACCTAGCAATTCCATTCGTGGGTACCTATCTCAAAAAAATAAAAACACTAATTTGAAAAGATACATGCACCCCAATGTAACACAGCAGCAAAGCTAAGCTAAGGAACAATACAATAGCCAAGCTAGAGAAGCAACCCATGTGTTCATCAACGGATGAACAGGTAAATATGTGGTATACACACACACACTCTCATACAGTGAAATACTACTCAGCAACAACAGGCAAAAAAAGAATGAAATTTTGCCAAATGCAACAATATGGATGGACTTGGAGCATATTATGCTTAATGAAATTAAGTCAGAAGATAAATACTGCATGTTATCATTTACATGTAGAGTTTTAAAAAATGAAAGAAACTAGTGAATATAACAAAGAAACAGACTCATACATATAGAGAACAACGGTTACCAGTAGGTAAAGGGAAGTGGGGTGGAAAGAACAAGATAGGAATAGGGCGTTAAAGAAGTATAAACTACGATGCATAAAGCAAAGTACAAGGATATATTGTACAATACAGGGAATATAGCTAATATTTCATAATAACTGTACATGGGGTACTTTTTTAAAAAATTAAAAAATAGTCTAATTATTGCCCTGTGTGTTCCCAAGGGTACAGAAAAGAGAACCAATAAATATAAGTGACAAGGTGCAGCTCAACTGAAAGAAGAAACTTCTAAGTAATTAGGTAGGTGCTCAAAGAATGTGCTCTTCAAACAGGTAATCTGTTCTCACTTAACAAGTATTTATTTCACAGCTGCTGTGTGCAATGTGTCAGGCACTATACCCCTACTGGGGAGACAGACAACAAACAGTAAGACCACAAACCAAATCTCATGTATGTACTCTGCTGCTGCTAAGTCGCTTCAGTCATGTCCAACTCTGTGCAACCCCACAGATGGCAGCCCACCAGGCTCCGCCGTCCCTGGAATTCTCCAGGCAAGAACACTGGAGTGGGTTGCCATTTCCTTCTTCAATGCATGAAAGTGAAAAGTGAAAGTGAAGTCACTCAGTCGTGTCCGACTCTTAGCGACCCCATGGACTACAGCCCACCAGGTTCCTCCATCCATGGGATTTTCCAGGCAAGAGTACTAGAGTGGGGTGCCATTGCCTTCTCCGGTATATACGCTATATACACATGTCTGTATGTATATATATCATATATGGGTTCCCTGGTGGCTCAGCGGTATAGAATCTGCCGGCAATGCAAGAGACGCAGGTTCAATCCTTGGGTCAGAAAGATCAAGGAAATGGTAACCTGCTCCAGTATTCTTGCCTGGGAAATCCCATGGACTGAGGAGCCTGGCGGGCTTCCATCTGTGGGACTGCAAAAGAGTCGGGCATGACTGAGCACGCAGGCACATGCATGATGTAGTATATATATTAGGGATATCTCACCTAATCTAGCTGGGGGCAGGGTATAGTCAGTAAAGATTTCACAGTTCTTAAAACACTGAAGCTGGGACCTGGAAAATTTGGTAGACATTAGCTAGGTGGAGGAGCCTGGTGGGCTGCAGTCGATGGGGTCGCTAAGAATAGGGCACGACTGAGTGACTTCACTTTCACGCATTGGAGAAGGAAATGGCAACCCACTCCAGTATTCTTGCTTGGAGAATCCCAGGGACAGAGGAGCCTAGTGGGCTGCCGTCTATGGGGTCGCACAGAGTCGGATACAACTGAAGCGACTTAGCAGCAGCAGCTAGGTCATAGGGAGTACTGGTAAAATAGTCCAGAAAAGGAAAAAAATATGCACAAAGGCCCACAGTGAGAGACAGCATATACTACCCTTCCAATAAACCTAAAAGATTTTAAGTTTAAAGTTGACTGGAACTTACTAATGAGAAAAAAGCAGCAAAAGAGAAAACTAAGTGAATTCTGGTCAAGGAGAGGTTTGGACTTAAGCCTAAATAAAGGCAAACTGCAGACATTCAAAGTAACTTCAGCAAGACAGAAAAGATCACCCTTTAGGAAGATCACTCTGGGGTGTGAGGTGGCAGAACTAAAGCAGAGAAACCATTTAGGCAGAACAGTCCCTTTGAGGACATATAGGGTGCCCTGAACTAAAATGATGGTATTTGACAGAAAAGGGCAGGGAGGAACTGGAGTTAGTGAGGGAAAAGGAAGTGTCTGGAAATGATTTCTGCTTTGGATAGCTGGGTAGACAGACCATTCCCTAAAAAAGGAAACATGGATTTGAAACAGATTGTGTATATGTGTGTCTCTGTGTGTAAGGGGTGGTTCACATCTGTACGTTAAGGTACGTTGTAAGTTATGCAAGTGAGACCAACTATAGCACCTAAAAATATGGGTCTGAGGCTTAGGAAGGAACTCAGGGCTGGAAATGTGCAAGCCATCTACACAGAGGGGGAAAAAGCCACACAGGTGGACAAAATGAAAAAACAAAACAAAACATAGGGAAATCCTGTAGTAAGAGCACAACAAATCCTTGACAGTAAAATAGAAACCTGGAGACTGAGAAGGAAGTGCCAGAGAAGGCAGAAGACGTGGCAGGAGGGTGTCACAGCACCAAGGGAAAGGGGTACATGGAGGTGGACAGGCAAGTTCCAGGCTTCCCAAAGGCAAGCTATAAAGACTAAGAGGTACATTGGAATTAGCTTAAAAAAAAAAAAAAATCATGGGGAACTGTTAAGAGCAGTTTTACTGGGTCAATAAGCTTAAATGCTAGATGAGAAAAGGTTGAGGAATAGGAGACAGAATGGAGGCAGCTCAAGAAAGGGATGAGAGAGTGTCACAGACAGAAGGGTTTGTTATTTAAGGCAGGTAGGGATTTGACATTTAAATACTGGCAGAGTCCAGTATTATATCGGAAGAAAAATAGTGGCAGTACTGTTTCATTCAACTCTAAGAATGCTGAAAGTTGAAAACAGAAAAACAGAAAAAGAAACAAACAAAACCCTTAAAAGAGTCAGGCTCAAGAGCACAGGAAGGAATATAACACAGAGTACAATAGACACTAGATTTCAACGGTGCATGTGCTAAGTTGCTTTGGTTGGTCTGACTCTTTGTGACCCTATGGACCGTAGCACGCAAGTTTCCTCTGTCCACAGGATTCTCCAGGGAAGAATACTGGAGTGGGTTGCCATGCCCACCTCCAGGGGATCTTCCTGTCCCAGGGATCGAACACACGTCTCAGGTCTCCTGCACTGGCAGGCAGGTTCTTTGCGACTAGCGCCAACTAGGAAGACCCTTCAATGGTAGAAGAACCCAATATACAATGGAGGTGTGCCAGTGAATCCCAAATACTACTTGCTGAAAATGGTGTGAGTGCTGTCCCATAGTGTTCTGAAAGTTATCCCATCCCCCAAACCCTGAGAGGCAGGAGGGCATAATGGCTAAGAGCATGGGCTCTGGACCAGCCATGTGGATTTCTATTATGGCTCTACCACACAGGTGTGTGATACAGCTAAGTTAGACAACTTTCTGTGCTTCAGTTTCCTTTTCAGCTGTTTCATGGATTAAGTTAATATAAGGCTTAGAACAGTTCCTGGTACACAGTGGTATCCCATCACCACAGTTTCATGGCTATTAATATTAGGTTTTTACATTAAACTTGCTAAGGATCAAGAAAACTACATGTCTCATGAATATCTTAATTTATGTCCTTAAAACCAAGCATCTTTAAATTCTACAGAAGTATCCAATTAAAAGATGGTGTCAGAGATTAAAATAAACTCTTCAATGAGAAAAATATTAAACCAAGCTGCTTTAGGTGTTAAACCAAAACTTAAACTAACCTGCTTTAACTACTAAATCAAAACTTTAGTAATATATAAACCAAAAGCAAGAATTTGTATTTGGAAGATTGAAGAATCAGTATGAGAAAAATAAGAGTTCACTCACTCAAAAAGGCACATCTTTGAGGATGTTACTAAATGGTACTCCCTTCACTTCCTAGAAATCTAACCTAATAAGATTGAGAATAATTAGTAGTGTATTAATCTTTATTAAAAATGCTGCCAGATGGAAACATGTTTCTCTACTAATAAAACCATGAAGAGTAGAGATCAAAATTAGATCATGTTCAAAGGTAACTTCAGCTTTACACTGAGGGTCTGGAAACCTTCCAAAATGTTTAGTTGGTAATTTTCCAGAGAAGACAATTCTTTGTGGGGGAATTCACTATATAAATTATAATTACTGAAAACAAGATATAACACTGAATAATCTGGATAAAAAGGAAAAAAAATCTTAGTTGAAAGAAGCAACAGAAATCCCCAGTCATCATCTCTAACAGATGTTTCCTGGCCTCCACTTGGAAACAATGTGCTAAGAAGCTTACTCTTTCCCAAGCAGACATTTATGAACAGTTCTGTTAGAAAATCATATTTTGAAGGCTGCATTTCTTTTGTGCAAACTCTGTCTGAGGTCACAGGTGAATTCTTCCACTCGATGACAGTTTTCAGAAAGTTCAAAGGCTACCATGTATCCCTATCACGTCCCTTGTCCAGGCTAAGCTCCCCCAAGTCCCAAAGTATGTCCTCATGAATATGGTTTCCAGAGCCACTGTCATCCATGAAAATTCAGTTTTAAACTACATAAAGAATGAAGTCAATTTGGGAAGCAAAATAACTAATGTCTAGTTTAGGAAACTATCATAATAGTGACTACAGATCCGGTCTCAAGAGTATGAGCTCTGCAAGCATTTTCAGGGTACGTTTTTTATTTTATGACATTAAAAAATATTAACAAACACAGAGCTCTTATATGATAAGATTCTTCTATTTTAAGATCTTTTACAGAATAACTTTGAAGCGAATATTTTTCAAACTAGGGTATACCTTCCGTCAGTTCAGTTCAGTTCAGTCACTCAGTTGTGTCCGATTCTTTGAGACCCCATGAACTGCAGCATGCCAAGCCTCCCTGTCCATCACCAACTCCCGGAGTTCACTCAAATTCACTTACATCGAGTCAGTGATGCCATCCAGCCATCTCATCCTCTGTCATCCCCTTCTCCTCCTGTCCCCAATCCCTCCCAGCATAAGAGTCTTTTCCAATGAGTCAGCTCTTCGCATGAGGTGGCCAAAGTACTGGAGTTTCAGCTTTAGCCTCATTTCTTCCAAAGAAATCCCAGGACTGATCTCCTTCAGAATGGACTGGTTGGATCTCCTTGCAGCCCAAGGGACTCTCAAGAGTCTTCTCCAACACCACAGTTCAAAAGCATCAATTCTTCGGTGCTCAGCCTTCTTCACAGTCCAACTCTCACATCCATACATGACCATAGGAAAAACCATAGCCTTGACTAGATGGAACTTTGTCAGCAGAGTAAGGTCTCTGCTTTTCAATATGCTATCTAGGTTGGTCATAACTTTCCTCCCAAAGGGTAAGCGTCTTTTAATTTCATGGCTGCAGTCACCATCTGCAGTGATTTTGGAGCCCAGAAAAATAAAGTCTGACACTGTTTCCACTGTTTCCCCATCTATTTGCCATGAAGTGATGGGACCAGATGCCACGATCTTCATTTTCTGAATGTTGAGCTTTAAGCCAACTTTTTCACTCTCCTCTTTCATCAATAGGCTTTTTAGTTCCCCTTCACTTTCTGCCATAAGGGTGGTGTCATCTGCATATCTGAGGTTATTGATATTTCTCCCAGCAATCTTGTTTCCAGCTTGTGCTTCTTCCAGTCCAGCGTTTCTCATGATGTACTCTGCATATAAGTTAAATAAGCAGGGTGACAATATACAGCCTTGATGTACTCCTTTTCCTATTTGGAACCAGTCTGTTGTTCCATGTCCAATTCTAACTGTTGCTTCCTGACCTGCATATA
>NW_011494933.1:597948-598574 GCF_000754665.1 Bison bison bison
AGAGGCAGGTCAGGTGGTCTGGTATTCTCATCTCTTTCAGAATTTTCCACAGTTTATTGTGATCCCCACAGTCAAAGGCTTTGGCATAGTCAATAAAGCAGAAATAGATGTTTTTCCAGAACTCTCTTGCTCTTTCGATGATCCAGCAGGTTTTGGCAATTTGATCTCTGGTTCCTCTGCCTTTTCTAAAACTAGCTTGAACATCTGGAAGTTCATGGTTCCCGTATTGCTGAAGCCTGGCTTGGAGAATTTTGAGCATTACTTTTACTAGCGTGTGAGATGAGTGCAATTGTGCAGCAGTTTGAGCATTCTTTGGCATTGCCTTTGAGATTGTAATGAAAATTGACCTTTTCCAGTCCTGTGGCCACTGCTGAGGTTTCCAAATTTGCTGGCATATTGAGTGCAGCTCTTTCACAGCATCATCTTTCAGGATTTGAAATAGCTCAACTGGAATTTCATCACCTCCACTAGCTTTGTTCGTAGTGATGTTTTCTAAGGCCCACTTGACTTCACATTCCAGGATGTCTGGTTCTAGGTCAGTGATCACACCATCGTGATTATCTTAGTCGTGAAGATCTTTTTTGTACAGTTCTTCTGTATATTCTTGCCACCTCTTAATATCTTCT
>NW_011494933.1:598674-602653 GCF_000754665.1 Bison bison bison
CAGTTCTTCTGTATATTCTTGCCACCTCTTAATATCTTCTGCTTCTGTTAGGTCCATACCATTTCTGTCCTTTATTGAGCCCATCTTTGCATGAAATGTTCCCTTGGTATCTCTAATTTTCTTGAAGAGATCTCTAGTCTTTCCCATTCTGTTGTTTTCCTCTATTTCTTTGCATTGATCGCTGAGGAAGGCTTTCTTATCTCTCCTTGCTCTTCTTTGGAATGCTGCATTCAGATGCTTATATCTTTCCTTTTCTCCTTTGCTTTTCGCTTCTCTTCTTTTCACAGGTATTTGTAAGGCCTCCCCAGACAGCCATTTTGCTTTTTTGCATTTCTTTTCCATGGGGATGGTCTTGATCCCTGTCTCCTGTACAATGTCACGAACCTCATTCCATAGTTCATCAGGCACTCTATCTATCAGATCTAGTCCCTTAAATCTATTTCTCACTTCCACTGTATAATCATAAGGGATTTGATTTAGCTTAGGTCCATGGAAAACTTTTCTTTAAAAAGATATTGTTTCAAAAATATAGTTTTAGGATATCCCATGAGGTTTAATGTTACCCAATCAATGTTTTAGGGACTCATCATGCCTGTTCAGTAAATAGGCTATTACATTTATGAATTAGGGCAAATCAGATTTGGCATATTAACATAAATTTGCAGCAGTAAACTCTAGTATACCAAAAAAAAAAAAATCATGTTTTAAAAATTAGCATAATCGCTTCTCGGCCTTCTGGCTAAGATCAAGTGTAAAAATCAACCTGAGTCAGAATCTCTATTTCACAGAACTGGCAGGGAAGATTTCCTGTCTTCTGTCCACACTGATGACTAGTGTCGAAGCCCCACAGTCTTTTTAAGTCCAGGATTCCTCTGTTTCCACACTGTGTTTGGGAGAAATAAATGTGTAGCCTGGGGACCAACTTTCCTGTGTGCACCATTCAGCTACTTCCCAGTGAGGTCCTCTCTGCCTGAGGCAGTGTCACTGACCCCCAGCAGTTTCCCAAGACCCCCAGGATTCTCCCTATGCCCATCCACAGTCATCCTGTGCTCTCCGCACTCTTAGGCAACCTACCCTCCCTCAGGTCCACTATTACAAATAGGAGGAATAGTCTAATTTTTTACTGAAGCTGTTAGCAACAAGGTGATACAGATGTGGTTAATTAATCTGCCTTACTTTAATAGGCTACATTTGACACAGTATTTTAAAAATTAATGTCCTGAGGGAAGTCAGATGCCTTTAAACTCAGACCAAAGGAAACTGATTCTGTAAGTCCATTGCTGCTGCTAAATTGCTTCAGTCGTGTCCGACTCTGTGCGACCCCATAGATGGAAGCCCACTAGGCTCCCCTATCCCTGGGATTGTCCAGGCAAGAACACTGGAGTGGGTTGCCATTTTCTTCTCCAATGCATGAAAGTGAAAAGTGAAAGTGAAGTTGCTCAGTTGTGTCCGACTCTTCGCGATCCCATGGACTGCAGCCTACCAGGCTCCTCCGTCCATGGAGGAGGATTTTCCAGGCAAGAGTACTGGAGTGGGTTGCCATTGCCTTCTCTGGTAAGTCCGCTGGTAAGTAGTAAGTCATTTCCTCAGCTTCAAAGATGATGTTCTAATACTTTAGAGGAAAAAAATCCTTACTATTTAGAAAATCAGTCCTCTTATGGAGCAAGAAAGAAACAGCAAAAAGGAAGAGAAGTGAAACAAGAAGGGTTTTAAAAATCCTCTGGGAATTACTTCCAATTATTAGTCAAACAAGAGTAAAGGGCTATTTATTTACTGAGCACTTGCAATGCGCTGCACATTAGAAGCTGAGAAAGCATACTGCTGCCATTATAGAGTCTGTGACAAAGACCAATTGCTAAGAGTGTGAGCAGCAGAGTTATTAGTTCAGAACTAAATGAGCAGGCAAAAGCAGGTACCAGATGGAATGGGAATCTTTCACTTGAAAAGCATCACTCTAAAGCAATCAGAATTGGGAATGTTCCCCAAAGAAGTTCTAATGACATTCTGACCCAATATGTTATCAGCATCATTTCAAGGAAGTGATGGGATTTAAAATTCATGGGGTCATAGGACTTCCCTGGTGGTCCAGTGGCTAAAGCTCCACACTACCCAAGCAGGGGGACCCCCAAGTTCAGTCCCTGGTCAGGGAACTAGATCCCACATGCCACAACTACGGAGTTCACATACCGCAACTAAGAGTTCACACACCACAACTAAGCGCTCACATGTTGCAACTAAAATCCTGCATGCTGCAGCTAAAAGATTCTGCATGACGCAAAAATGATCAAAGATCCCATGTGCCACAACTCAGACCTGACGCAGCCAAATGAACAAATACTTAACAGAATAAAATAAAATTCAGAGAGTCAATTAGCTGACAAGCTTACATGGGCGCTTATAGTTTCTGAAATTTTGCTTTGGAATTATTTTTATAAGCATAATACTCTTAATCATGCTTATATGCTGTTAAGATTTTTATTTCAGTAAGATATAGCAGTAGAAAAGTAAGCTAGACTCTTGAGATCCTATTTACCACTATATATACCTTGCTTTTTGGACAAGGCAAAATAATCCCTCTACCTGTGCAGCTTATCTGAATCATGGGCAATATCATTACATCCAAACTCTCTCCTTGTACTTGATATCAAAGTATGTACCAACCATCTTGAAAAGCACAAACCTATAAAATGACAACAAATTCCTTAAGACATCCAAGCGATTACCCTGGAAATTTATCCAGCATAAACTGGATATCCTAGCAAAAAAAAGAACTGGGTATCCTAGCAAAATAGTTCGACATTTTGTCCTCTACTTTAAAAAACCATGCAAAAAACCCCACAGAATGATGATGTACTCTTTTATGACATTAACAGCTGTAACTCTAAGTTAAAAGCTGAGGCAGATGTGGGGTTCTATAAGGAGGTGTGGCAAACAGGCCTAGCCTCCACATTCCCTCCACTGGACAGATGAATGGCTGCAGTCACACCCCTATATCCAACTTTAAAGCATTAGTCCATGTCTGCAATCTCTTTAGTGTGTTTCAAAGTGTACCAACAATATTCTCGAAGTGAATGTTTCCTGTCCAAATCAAGTAAATTTTTTTCTTCCTCTTTAAGTAAATTTGATAACAGTATTTAGAAGCCAGAATTTAAAATGTATGCAGAATTTAGCTAGCCAAACTAATTTTTAAAAATTTCAGTTCTTTGAAAGGAAAATGTAAGCAAAGGACACAAAGTGTTTTAACTGCCAACATCTAGGGAGATTTCACATGAACATTTCAGACTTACCGTCCTCCCTCTGTGGTGACAATCAGTTGGCGTTGGGTATGATGTCTGCCTTACCCATGAGCTGTGTTGCCACCTCTCTCTCAGATCTCCACAGCCTTGAGATCAAGTCAATGACTACTTATTAAGGTGCTCTGTTCTGCTCCCTTTTCTTAGAGAGGAGCTAAGAAAATCCACCCATGTGGGAAAGCAGCAAAGACAGGACAAAAGGGAGACAGTAAATGAAAGTAAATAGTCCTGTATTAAATATGCAAATAGCATTGTGAAAGTCACTCAAAATGTCTAAAAAAAGAATTCAGTTCAGTTCAGTCGCTCAGTCGTGGTCTGACTCTTTGCGACCCCATGGACCGCAGCATGCCAGGCGTCCCTGTCCATCACCAACTCCCGGAGTTTACCCAAACTCATGTCCATTGAGTCAGTGATGCCATCCAACCATCTCATCCTCTGTCATCCTTTTCTCCTCCTGCCCTCAATCTTTCCCAGCATCAGGGTCTTTTCCAATGAGTCAGCTCTTCGCATCAGGTGGCCAAAGTATTGAAGTTTCAGCTCCAACATCAGTCCTTCCAATGAACACCCAGGACTGACCTCCTTTAGGATGGACTGGTTGGATCTCCTTGCAGTCCAAGGGACTCTCAAGAGTCTTCTCCAACACCACAGTTCAAGAGCATCAATTCTTCTGTACTCAGCTTTCTTCA
>NW_011494933.1:602808-648575 GCF_000754665.1 Bison bison bison
GGACCTTTGTTGGCAAAATAATGTCTCTGCTTTTTAATATGCTGTCTAGGTTGGTCATAGCTTTCCTTCCAAGGAGCAAGCATCTTTTAATTTCATGGTTGCAGTCACCATTCCACTATAAAATGAACTCATGGCTTGCTTCACTGATTCACATTATATATGTAACTTCTATATGCATTTTACATCACTGACTTCAAATTTAATTTTTTTTAAGTATTTTTGGGAAAAAACCTACCTTATTTGATTTCATTGTTCATCAGCCCCTCTAGTTATAAAAGAACTATAACACAGACTCAAACTGATCATTTTAATATTTTGTCAAATTCTAAAAAAAGGGTTTACAGAAAAAGAACATCTAGATTAAATGAGGTAGTATTTTCTCTGTGCATTATACCTAACAATATTCATATGAGTAGCTGACTGGGAGTCTTGAGAGCAGAAGCAAATGTGACTTTTCAGAAATGTAATCTTCAATGGGTTCAATTTGCCAGATAAATGTTCTAACCTCCTGGGGAGTCCTAGGTTTATAGCTTAAAAACTGACAGCATATACTTAACTCCCTATCAGTTCAGTCCCTATCACTGAACATCAAAGATAATGCTAATGTCCTATATGGACCCCAAGATTATACAGGACTGTTCCAAGAAAAGCCTTTCTTATACACAAAAGCTTATGTTTTTAACAGCGCACACAAAAAGAGACTTTCCGATCAAAGACTATCACTTAGAATAAATCCCAACTGGGCCATCATTTTGTCAAGTTAATAAAAATTATATTAAATCAATAAAATCTAGAACTATAGACTAAATCTTAAGTTCAGAATGAAAAAAGTACAGGTTTTAAAAATAAGCTGCTGTAATCAGAACATTGTAAGTTAATTAACAAATAAAATGGGTAGAAAGTATTTTAAGAGACATGCAAAGGAATCATTCTTAGTTACAGTGTGCTGTCCCAGGCATCCAACCATTACGATCCCATCAATTTAAAATGAAACTGTGGCATAACAATTACTCGGTTTACAAATAAGAGAGGTATGTAGTTTTTATGAGCTAAGGACTTATAGGAGGTGGCTCTTCTACTTACCAAAGTATTAGCTGGTACAGCCCTGATTCCCACTGCAACTCTGGATATGCGGCCTGGCTACCAAGTCTGACTCCACACTTGATCCCCCACTAAAACGTCTGACGCCTCATGCACTGTGCTGTCTCATTCTACACTTTGACTGACATCGTGACAATTACCTGGTCTAAGATGGTTCAGTAGTGTTTGGGTATGGTATTCCCCACCACGAACTCTGTTCTAGCTGACCCAGAGCAGGGACCAGGCTAGAGTCCTATTTAAAGGACAGAGTCACTCCCTAGCTGGTGTGTCTAAGGACTCCCATTGGGCAACTGAGTATCTGTCTTCTTCATTCCCAGGTCACTTTAACAAATAGAGTTCTCTCTCTGGTAACTTCTAATTACTGAAGCTGAAAATGTACCACCATTTCAGTAAAAATTTTAACCAACAGTTCCACATCATATCTACATCAAGAAGAACATTAGTCAAATGCTACCTGTATTAGAAAGCTCTAACAGGTTGAGCAAGTAAAATTCATCAGGCTTTTAAGGATCTCAAGCATATTCCTATAATTCAGTCCCTATCTAAAAACTGAGTCTTTAAAGGATATAACATAACCTCATTTTGTGAGCCAATGAAAAGCACAGAAGGGCTACTCACAGACCAAGAGAACAGTCTCATCTGAGGTCAATCCTTTTTCATTTGGTAACGACGACAATTCCACTCACAGAAAAGAGACTCTCGAAGTTCAAAGGTTTAAAGTTTCATTAGAAAAATCATACATAAAATAAAAAATATATTTGTCAACAATAATGGTATTATTTCATTCAGCAGATTCATGCAAAACATGAGTGACAGTATAGAAATGACAATATAAAATCTCATACAACTTATCTGGAAAACCAGTCCCTTAGAAGGCAACTGTAGTTCCATTTTTCCAAGCTCTCTTCTTAAGTTGAGGGTTTTCTGTAACTGGTTTTACCTTTTCTTCACAACAAGTTTAAAGATGCATGTCATTTTCCCATCACCAAGTACTTTATTCCCCAAAATGTTTAAACCAAGCACCTGATAACCAGGTGTATCTGTTGCTTCCAATTCTTTTATTTTGCTAAGGAATATGAAACTGCTTTAAAAGTCAATCCAAGATCACACCAAAGTTTTATTGTCCTTAGCTACTTGGCTATTTGTCCTCGTCAGCTTCTTAGGAAGCATAACAGTCATCGGTAGCTGCATAACTGAGATTATAATGAGCACTTTTTTTCCTCTTTGTAAATAAAGTATGCCTATAGGCTCTACCTCCTCTCTGCCCACCCAGCGGCTCCACCTCCCTGATCAGATTTAGACCTGGGAGGAGGTTTTTGTTCCAAATCTCTTAATTTCTTCTGTGATCAAATTACACGAGTTTACTTAAGATTTTTCAAAAAGAAAGAAAAAAAGTCTCTTTTATTGTTTCAATGAGAAAATGTTGAAACCCTAAGAGAAGTTTACCATCTGTCCCAACTCCACTCCATCAAGGCTGCAAACAGCTTCCCATTTGCTGTGACAGCAGTGGTGGGATGCCCATGATCAACTACTGTCAGCACCCATGATACTTCAGACTGGGTCTTTTTCACTGCTCACTTTATTCCTAAAAAGCAAAAGCCTTTGTAATTAGACTAAATTCAGTTTCTGAAAGCGAAGGTATTTGTGTTGTTCCAGTCTGTTTGGTTACATGCACAGGACAAAAGACAGGATGACTCATTTACCCTGAATAAAATGAGACAATGACAACTGCAAGGGAGGTTGATTAAAATATTCCTGTAGCTTAGAGAAACTAAAGCAAAGTGCAAGCTGGAACAGAGTTCTAAACATATCCTGGGTGAAATTCAAACTATCAGAAAGAAGGTGAAGAGGCATTAATAGGATCAGTGTCCTAAAAACTATCGAGGTGGAAAGCCACCTCTGTGTGCTCCTCCACGGCCCCCCCTGAAGCCACCTCTTTCTCCTCGGAAGTTAGATCGATTTCTCTCTCGCCCACGGCCAGCAGATGTGCCACCTCTTCCGCCTCCTCTGGGAGCTCCACCTCCCCGATCAGATTTGGATTTGGGAGGAGGTGATTTTGGTCGAAGTCTCTCAATTTCCTCTGTACATCCAGTCAAATAGGAATTCGGGGCACTGAAGTAGGATGCATACGTTTCTGCATTGTAGTTACTATTTGTAAGAGTTGGTCCAACTGTAAGCCACCCTGAAACGGAGGGGAAAAAAGATTAACCTTTTTTTCACCCCCAATTCTCTTACTGATCTTTAGGAGCCATTTCAAATCTCCAATGTATTTCCAAAGATGTCCCTATCACTTACCCAATATTGATATTTTACATAGAACACATGGCATTTAACTATGGTCTTTGATTTCATATATATATGTTTTGTTTTGTTTTTCCTCTTAAACTGTAACTTTTATAATATAATCATCATCTCCATCCATATTTCACATTCTGTGAGAATAGGATTTAGAAAATATTAAGATACTACACTGAGTTCTGGCTTAGTGAAAATTTATTAAATTTTATGTTACCTTCCTACTTGTAGAAATTTTTCTACAAGTAGGTTCCAGTTTTCTGACTAACATCCTAGAACTAACTTTTGCTTCTTCTCTTCCAACCACATTAACCCAGCTGGCAGGTCTTAGAAATTCAACCTACTACCATGCTGCTCCTACTTGTTACCATCTTTCCATTTCTGCTGCCACCCTTAGAGTTTTTATTTTTCTACTAGTTTTGTCCCCTACACATATAACAGACATACATGTATACTGTAATGCTTTCCCAACCTCTCCTCCCTCTAAAAGTGGAAAGCCTAAAGCAAAGCTGAAACCACATTCCTTCTCTGCACAACCTTCTGGGCTTTCCACTAAGCCAGAATTCAGTAACATGGAATCGGAAGCCTTATACAATGAGGTCTGAACTAACTTTCTAATCGCACTGCTGAAACAATGAACCACTATAGTTAACTGTTTGCACACTAGTCTCTACCTTGTGCCTATAATTTTTTCTATCCTGTCAACCTGGTGAAAATTCCATCCTTCAACATCTACTTTAAACATGTATCTTAATGAAATGAGTATCTTTCTGAATTTCCATTACATATTATATTTCCATAGGTTTTGTCAACTTCATTGCTAGATAATTTTCCTTATAAGGATGGTTTCTGTTTGATTACATTGTATCTGCAACGAGAAGAACTACAAATTAACTATAAATGCCTGATGGAGACCTCGTGCTTTGAGGTTCCCTGCATGTGGCTATTCCTGATCATTAGGGCAGGTAGAGGAATCTCTAAGAATTAGGTTCTTCACCTGAAAAATTAATCTCACACGATTTCTGCCTTATCAAGATTATTTCTTAGACTATTAGGTCCATGATAAAATGCAAAATGTTTTACTAGGGTCACATTCTAAAATGTAGTAGCCTTTTTTGGTACAAAACTGTTCATCATTTAAATTGTCTAACAGTGCACAGGTAAGATCTGTAATATCTGGAGAAAAATAACAGATGAAACCATATGATGCCTTTCATGTCTCATCAAGTAGACACCTTGATAAAAATGAGATGAAAGAACACACTGCACACCTATGTGGTCTCACAATTGAGCCTATGAGACTCACTTGCTTTTGGTTCATTTTCTGCTATACATATGGTGCTGTGGAACACAATGCACCAGCAAGAGGTAAGAAAAAATTCGAAGATTTAATAAAAATAGTTAATATTGTCTCTTTCATGCTATATTGCCCTACATAAATAAGACATGTAAACCTTTACAAAGTAACCTGCAAGGGATGCTGCCTCCCACTCACAAATTCTTCACTGCAACAGTGTTCTATTAAAATTTCTAATCCTTAATTTCTAAGAGCCAAGTAAGTTTAAATTAGCTTGGCTTCAGTGAATATGATATATATATATCAATCTTTAATCTTAAAAGCAATAATAAAGAGGATTCCTTTGGTATGTGTTATATACCTTAGACTACCTCCTAGAGGAAGAAATGTATTTGAGGATTTGACCCAAATAAATTATAGTCTCTTCAACAGACTTCTCTCAATTGCTCCTATTATTATTACTTACATGGTTAACTTCCTACTACATAATTTTCCCAAGTGGATACTCCTTCTTAATACTAAAATAATTTGTGCAAGAATGGGCAAAGATAAAGAATCAGATAGTAGTTTACAAGCAAAAAATAAAATCTAAACCTCTAAGACTTTGTACAACTGGTATAGATATAGATAGAAGGGTATCAGAGATATAATGTATAATATAAAGTGGGTAGCTAAATGAATGGAGAAAATTCCCATTATGTTATAGTTATAGAATATTATAAATACAAATTGGCACCAAAATTTGTATTTTTATTTCAGTTGCTGTTTAGGCTTATATCTGTAGCTATACTTAATAATTATCTACTCTCTCTACTCCTTAGGTTCTTCCACTCACATTAAAAAAAAAAACTTAAACTAATGCTGCTGCTGCTAAGTCGCTTCAGTCGTGTCCGACTCTGTGCAACCCCAGAGGCGGCAGCCCACCAGGCACCCCCGTCCCTGGGATTCTCCAGGCAAGAATACTGGAGTGGCTTGCCATTTCCTTCTCCAATGCAGGAAAGTGAAAAGTGAAAGTGAAGTCGCTCAGTCCTGTTCGACTCTTAGCCACCCCATGGACTGCAGCCCACCAGGGTCCTCCATCTATGGGATTTTCCAGGCAAGAGTACTGGAGTGGGTTGCCATTGCCTTCTCCATAAAATAATGCTATAAAGCCATTAAAAGCATTATAACTAATTACTTAAATGTAGAAATAATTTTGACATAATATTGAGAAAAATACAAAATGATGAATGACACAGTTATGTAAAAATCTGTATGCACAATAGGACTGGAAAGTATTATGCAAAAAAATAATACTTCTTGGAAGTAATGAGGCTGAATCTTTTTTCCTCTTGAAAATTTTCTTTAATGTTGTTACACTGACTTTTCAATTATTAAAGATTACCATCTGTTTGATGTTCCCTTTTATTGTTCAAATAGCTTTGCTGTTTCTTTAAAGTTTTCTACTTCCTTTAAATAGCAGTTCCCACTGGAGATTGTTCCCAGATTCAAGAGCTATTTATGAGTACCAAGGTTAATGATGGAAGATAAAAATCTGTTCCTTATTTCCTCAAACACTACAGCCATAATCTTAATATTCAATATCTATGGACATCTACACTTTCTGAAAAACACACAACTCCAGCTGAGCATCTAGTCATATTACTTTCTCTTAAGCCAGTGAAGAGGAAATATTTGCTTGCCACAAGCTCTGTTGCCAAAATATTTTACTTTGATAAGAGAGTAAAACCATCTACTAAACCTCCAAACAAGATGTTCATGTATATGTACAGCAGAAGTCTCAACAACTCAAAGTTCATTCTGTAGCTGTATATCTAGTATGTGTGTAAAACTCAGGCATGACTGTATATATAGAGAAAAATTGCTTTTAAAAGACTAAAGAAACTATGAAGTTTAAACCATAGCATCCCTACCCTTTTAAAAAACCAATATGCTACTTTAATTTAGAATTTAATAATTCAAGGGTACATGCTGCAATTTCCAAGAAAACCAGTGAAGGAACAATAAAAGAATATCTAAGAAGTTAATAAAAAAGAAACACTGAATAATATAAGAATACTTAATCCAAAAGAAATGAGAGAAAAGGGGACACAGAACAGGTGGTACCAATGTAAAGCAAACATTAAGGTGGTCATAGCAAACACCCTCCTCCAACAACACGAGACAACCCTATACATTGATGTCACCAGATGGTCAACACTGAAATCAGATTGATTGTATTCTTTGCAGACAAAGATGGAGAAGCTCTATACAGTCAGCAAAAACAAGACCAGGAGCTGACTGTGGCAGAGATCATGAACTCCTTATTGCAAAATTCAGACTTAAATTGAAGAAAGTAGGGGAAACCACTAGGCCATTCAGGTATGACCTAAATCAAATGCCTTACTATTATACAGTGGAAGTGACAAATAGATTCAAGGGATCAGATCTGATACAGCGTATAGAACTATGGATAGAGGTTCCTAACACTATATAGGGAGGCAGTGGTTAAAACCATCCCCAAGAAAAAGAAATGCAACAAGGCAAAATGGTTGTTTGAGGAGGCCTTACAAATAGCCAAGAAAAGAAAAGAAGCAAAAGTCAAAGGAGAAAAGGAAAGATATACCCATCTGAATGCAGAATTCCAAAGAAGAGCAAGGAGAGGTAAGAAGGCCTTCCTCAGTGTTCAATGCAAAGAAATAGAGGAAAATAGAATGAGAAAGACTAGAGATCTCTTCAAGAAAATCTGAGATACCAAAGGAACATTTCATGCAAAGATGGGCACAATAAAGGACAGAAACAGTATGGACCTTACAGAAGCAGAAGAGATGTAAGTGGCAAGAATACACTGAAGAACTGTACAAAAAAGGTCTTAATGACCTGGATAACCACAATGGTGTGATCACTCACCTAGAACCAGAAATCCTAGAGTGTGAAGACAAGTGGGCCTTAGGAAGCATTAATATGAACCAAGCTAGTGGAGGTGATAGAATTCCAGCTGAGCTATTTCAAATTCTAAAAAGTGATGCTGTGAAAGTGCTGCACTCAATATGCCAGCAAGGATGGAAAACTCAGCAGCGGCCACAGGACTGGAAAAGGTCGGTTTTCATTCCAATCCCAAAGAAGGGCAACGCCAAAGAATGTTCAAACTACCACACAATTGCACTCATTTCACATGCAAGCAAAGTAATGCTCAAAATCCTTCAAGCTAGGCTGCAACAGAATGTGAACCAAGAACTTCCAGATGTACAAAGTAAATTTAGGAAAGGCAGAGGAACCAGAGATCACATTGCCAACATCTAGTAGATCACAGAAAAAGCAAGAGAGTTCCAGAAAAACATCTACTTCTGCTTCAATGACAACACTACAGTCTTTACTGTGTGGATCACAGCAATCTGTGGAAAATTCTTAAGAGATGGGATACCAGACTACCTTACCTGCCTCCTGAGAAACCTGTCTGCAGGTTAAGAAGCAACAGTTAGAACTGGACATGGAACAACAGACTGGATCAAAACTGGGAAATGACTATGTCAAGGCTGTACATTGTCACCCTGTTTATTTAACTTATATGCAGAGTACATCATAAGAAATGCTGGATTGGATGAAGCACAAGCTGGAATCAAGACTGCCGGGAGAAATGTCAATACCTCAGATATGCAGATGACACCACCCTTATGGCAGAAAGTGAAGAGGAACTGAGAGAGTGAAAAAGCTGGCTTAAAGCTCAACATTCAGAAAGCTAAGATCGTGGCATCTGGTCCCCTCACTTCATGGCAAATAGATGGGGAAACAGTGGAAACAGTGACAGACTGTCTCCAAAATCACCGTGGATGATGGCTACAGACATGAAATTTAAAGACACTTGCTCTTTGGAAGAAAAGCTATGACAAACCTAGACAGCATATTAAAAAGCAGAGACATTGCTTTGCTGACAAAGGTCTGTATAATCAAAGGTATGATTTTTCCAGTAATCATATACAGATGTGAGAGTTGGACCATAAACAAGGCTGAGGGCCAGAGAATTCATGCTTTTGAATCGTGGTGCTGTAGAAGACTCTTTAGAGTCCCTTGGACTGGAAGGAGATCAAACCAGTCAATTCTAAAAGAAATCAACCTTAAATTTGGAAGAATTGATGCTGAAACTGAAGCTTGAATACTTGGGCCACTTGATGCAAAGAGCCAACTCACTGGAAAAGGCCCTGATGCTGGGAAAGATTGAAGGTAGGAGGAGAAGGGGATGAGATGGTTCGATGGCATCACCAACTCAATGGACTTGAGTTTGAGCAAACTCCAGGAAATAGTGAAGGACAGGGAAACCTGGGGTGCTGCAGTCCATGGGGTCACAAAGAGTCAGACATGACTGAGCGACTGAACAACCACAAATATCAGAAATTAAACTAAAGGTTTTCTTAGTGGCTCAGTGGTAAAGAAACCCCACGCCAATGCAGGAGACACGAATTTGCCCTTGATCCTGGAAGATCATACATGCTGGGGGACAACTAAGCCTGTTTGCAATTACTGAGCCTGTATTCTAGAAACTGCGGCTACTGAGGCCACATGCCAGAACTACTGAAGTTCTCTTGCTCTAGAGCCTCTATTTCACAAGAAAATCCACTCAAATGAGAAGCTTGTGCGCCATAACTAGAGTAGCCCCTACTAGCTGAAAAGTCTGTGCAGCAACAAAGACCCAGCACAGCCAAGAATAAATAAAAAGAAACATTTCTTAAAAAGAAATTACATTAAATATAGACTTGACTCGTAGCTCAGTTGGTCAACAATCTGCTGCCTGCAATGCAGGAGGTTAGTGTTCAGTCCTTGTGTTGGGAAGATCCCTTGGGGAAGGAAACAGCAACCCACTCCAGTATTTTTGCCTGGAGAATCCCATGGACAGAGGAGCCTTGCGGGCTACAGTTCATGGAGTTGCAAGAGTTGGACATGACTTAGCAACTAAACCACCACCACCACCACCACCACCAAACAATTCAATTAAGGGACTTCCCTGGTGGTCCAGTGGTCAGGATTCCACACTTCCAAAGCAAGGGGCACGGGATAAATTCCTGGTTGCGAACTGAGATCCTATGTCTCTCAGCCAAAAAAAAACAAACAACAAACATGGGAAAGGGAGCAATCAATTATTTAAAAAAAAAACCCAATTCAAAGATAAAGATTAAATCTACCTATTTAATGAAAACTACCTGTGTTTGATCACAAGAGGTATGTTAAAGGATATGGAAGACTGAAAATAAAGGATGGAAATAATATGCAGAGCAAACACAAACCAAAAAAAAGCTGGAATCACTGTAATAATGTTAGATGAAGTAGGATTTAAAGTTAAGAAACTGGATTAAGAAGGACAGTTCATAATATTAAGAGCATCAATCTACTAGGAAGGCATAAAAGTCCTACATTTAAATACATCTAATAACAATCTTGAATAGACATAAATTCAAAACTGACCACCAAACAGAACCACAAACCCATAATCTTAATAGATTTAAACATACCTTTCTCATAGAATAGTTAAAAAAAATCAGTAAAGACATGGCTGACAGAAACAACATACACAAATACTACAACCAACGACAAAAAATTTACATTATTTTCAGTCATCTAAATTTGGTCAAAGCAAATTACAAATTAGTGGTATTTTATGATACATATTATTTGACCACAATATTAAGCCAAAAAGCAATGATAATTGATAACTTTAGCAATGCAATTCTAAATAACAAACTGCCAGGAGAAAAACCATTTAACTTTTAAATACAGAAAACATTTTCTCTAAACCTAAGCCACAGAGAAAAAACATTTCACACGCAAAATATTTCTTTGTAAAGAGAATGCGCTTTTATTTTTCTCTTTATCATTTTACAGAAGTTTATGAAATTTAAGACCAGTTTCTACAAAGATATTTCTGTGTTCACTAAAGCACACCCACAGAGAAGAGCTGACGAGTCTGGGGTGGAGGTAGGGAGAATGGATCCCATTATACCTACCGCAACTTTAAGGATTACTTTTTTGAGAATGAACATCAGTTTCTTCTAAATTCTTAGGTACTTTGAAGGCCAATTATTCCACTGTACCTTCTTCAACTTTTACTTTGTATAAAATGTAGACTATTTAAAACAAATAAGATCCTGGCTCCTTTCAGCTTTAAACAACATTTCTAGCACAGGTAAAACTAAACAGGTTGATTTTATATACTGTGATTGAATGATGCAACATCCTTAAAAGTAACTTTTATATTTTCCGAGAAGAAACAGAATGTATAATTAGTTCAACAATACTTTGTAAACAAAAGCTGTGCCCTCTGAAAGAGAATTCCAGTCTGTAACAGCTTAATTATTTTCTACTCATTTTTTTCAAAATTGTAAATTCACATTATACAGATTTAGTAAAGAAGTTAAAGTTTTGATAAAACAGTATCATGATATATGTAAGGAGACAAGCCAAGTACTAACAAGGCTGAGATATATCATATATTTCACAAATGTATGGTTATTTTCTATAGGATCATTTGGTTAGCAGACATTTAGTGCTATCTAAAAAGTAAGACATTTTGTTTATGCCAAAAGGTCCTTGAAACCTGAGCAAATCTGGTCCCTGCCAAATGATTTTGGACAGGGCCAAATATCAAGAACCTTTTGGTGTGAACCAAATGTCCATTATGCATTTCTTCAACACAGTATTTACTTAATAACCTAAATGCTGGTTCAAAAGAAGAAAATAATAAGATAGTCTTTGCTTTCCGTGAGACTGCAGTGCTAAAGAGATTGACTATAAACACGCCCAAATGATTCTCTAATTCAGATAGTAACAGTGCTGTGAGGGAAAGAGTGGTGGGAGGTCTGGACAGTACTGTGAAACTGGCTAATTTAGGCAGTGTTGTGAGAAAAGGTCCGTCAGGATGAGAATGATAGGAAAGAGGACTCTGAAAGAGTACTGAGACAAGACTGAGCTTAGTATACTTGAAATACAGCAAGAAGAGGGGTCAAATGTGTCATAAGCATTTTATTTTACAAAGCACTGTGTACTCTTTCTTAACATTTATATCTCAAGGAACTTTTAACATTTCCCCCCACTGAGATCTTACCTGGTCGAATTGTACTATCTCTTCCAAACAGATGAAGGCGTCTTCTACCAAGACAAAAATGTTCAATTATATGAAAAATTTCTACAGGCTTTTCTATATTGCCAATTTCAGGTTCTTCTGTGATAATCAAGTCAATATCAACATTAGCATGAATGAAGTCCCCGTCTGTGCTACGCTTTACAGTTCCTTTGATCCCCATAAGGCAGTGTTCCTAAGTAACAATAAAAACAGGCCAATTAATCTCTTTTCATAAACAGTCATATTGCACAACATTTCACATTTCAAATTCCAAAACAATACTCATTTCTCTGAATCTTTGGGATATAGTTTTATGGGCAAAAACACAATAGGAAAAACCTGGATCTCTGGACCTTTGAAGATTGGCAGGGAAGCTAGACATTAAACTCAGGGCCATCACATTTTAGATAACTGAGTCAGTGACTGTGGGATCTTTTCCTCTGCAACTCTTGATAGTAACTTGTTTCCAGAAGTTATGGAAACATGGCACTTGAGTTCAGAATCTGATGTTATATCGGGCCTCACATGCTGCTGCTGCTGCTAAGTCGCTTCAGTCGTGTCCGACTCTGTGCGACCCCATCTGTACACAAAGTGTAAGCCTTTTCAAATGGAGAGAAGACTTTAAGCAAGGATACAAACTTAAAATACTCAACATACATAAATGTGAAAGTCAAACAATTTCTTTTTTTGTTATTTTTTGACGTCTATTTAATCTGGACAACATGGTAAAGTTTAAATAAATTTAATCTCACTTGACTCTATGAACTAATAATAACAAGGATGGCTTGGATTCCCTTCAAAAAGAATTTCTAGCCCAAGAAAGACTTCAAAAAGACCCTCCCCCTGAAGCTCCCAGAAGAGTGAAAGGCTGGAGGACAAACTGTTGAACCCTGATAACTAGGAGGGCGGTTCTATGAATCAGAGGTTCTCAGGGCTTCTTGTTCAGGTTCTTATGTAGAAAAAAGAAGGGAAAGTGAAAGTCCCTCTGTCCATGGAATTCTCCAGGCCAGAATACTGGAGTGGGTAGCCTTTCCCTTCTCCAGGGGATCTTCCCAACTCAGGAATCAAAATAGGGTCTCCGGCATTGCGGGTGGATTCTTTACCAGCTGAGCCACCAGAGAAGCCCAAGAATCCTGGATTGGGTAGCTTATTCCTTTCTCCAGGGAATCTTCCCGACCCAGGAATCAAACTGGGGTCTCCTGCATTGCAGGAGGATTCTTTATCAACTGAACTATCAGGGAAGCCCAGAAAAAAGAAGGGAAGAGGAGAGAAATATTCATCTCAGCTGGCCAGCTATGAGTCTTGCTGCCATTTCTTTTTTCTGAGTCCAGAGAAAGGAAAAAATATGGGGGTCAGAAGTACCAAAAGCCCACATCTGACTGAGAATGACAGTAGTATAGGATATACTATACTACGGGAATACACAGTAACTTCTCCAGCACAGCACAGGCTTCTCTGAGTGAATAAAATTTTTTAAATGAACTTGGCTGTGTTACTTTAATGCTCAATGCCATCTGTGCAAGTCTGAGAGAAGAACCTTTCCACCAAAATGAATTAAACAGCATGGAGTCATTTGTAAAAGCTTGAGAGAAAATAATTAAAATATAGAGAAGAACAGTAAAGACAATACCTTTGTTCTCTGGAAGACGGCCTTTGGATCTAAAGTCTTAGTTTTCCCAGGATTGTTTTTATTGGTTTTAATCCAACAAATATCTTCACATCTTCTGTAACCCCACTTGCGTAAACACTAGAAATAAGAGAATTTTTAAAAAATCCTTAGCTAAAGGAAATAAACAATACTTAATCAACCAGCATTAAAAACTTCCTAGAGGTTTGAGACACTAAATTCCAAGATGTCATAGTAACTTTGTATTACTGTAGAAACAGAAAAAAATACTTGTCTTTAAATATACAGCCATTATAAAAACATATAATATCAAAACATGGAAAAGACTATATAATACTCCAATTCTTTATACTACCTTCCACTGTAATCAATAGAAAGTGACTTTTAAATAAGAGAACAATCAGCCCTTCTTTAATCAAAAACTAATTCAAAAGGTAAATGTTCTTGCCACCTCAATTTTCTATCTTCTGATAAAGCTAAGAACTGTTGAGAAGTTCTAATCAGTAACTTCCTTTCAAATGAGTCTTGTAAAATGTTATTTTTATATATTTAATACTAAACCTCAAAAATCCAAAGACTTACAATTGTCTTTGTATTTCTTTATAAGATAAAACTTTACTTTAAGCTTTATGTAACCTAGACAATAGAGAGGTTTGAATCTTAGTGTCTTAGAATCTGTTATATACGAACATATAACAAAAACCAACTAAGTGAGTACCCAGAGTAGCATTTTGAGCCCTACCATATGTAAGTGTTGGCTAGCTGCTGGGATTAAAAACATGAGCAAGATATAGTCCTTACCCCTAACTGACTAAGCACAAAATAGGAGGAATTAAGTAAATTGTGCAGTGCAATTCTGTTGGCACTATGATCAAGTACAAAAAAGACACAGTGCAGCATAAAACATATGTACTTTTCATTATATAAACTGAGATACACCTCAAAATGGAACTTAGATTTTTAACTTAAAATCTCAAAAATCACAATCACTATCTGTTCCTGTTGCCAAATATTTGTTTAGCACGGGATATTCATGAAGTATCACAAGGGCCTAAATCCAACATGCCCTAATCAACTTAGCACAAGTTCATGAGTATTTCTCATGCTGTATTATTTCTGTAATGATTTTGGGCCAAAATCTGCTTTCACTAGTAGGATAAACTGATGCATAAACAAATAAGATAAAGCCTCCTAATCAATTTCAAGCTAATCTGGGGGGTAGGAGAAAAGCCCAAAGCTAGATATTTGATCTAAAAAGGGTAATATACCTATAAAATGCACCAATATACCTATAAAAACATATGGTGTGTTTCTATTTTCTTAGATTTTTTTACAGCATCTTAGGGAGATACCAGCAATAAAACAAGATTCCCAGTATACAGTTTTAGTCTTACCATGGAGTTAATAAATGACAGAAGCAATGATGTGATCCAACAATCTCAAACTTGCTATTTATACAAAAAATACAAAGCAACTGCAGAACTTCAGGATTTGAGCACAAATTTACCTCAATATAATCTTAAATTCTTCACCTGTCAAATGGACACCTCCTAAAATTACCAGGATTAAATGAGATCTTGGTAGTATATCAAGTATTAATAATATGTCCTAAAAATGTAAATATTATCCCATAACAAGTGAGGAAACTGAAACACACAAGAGTAAATACCTCTTTACCCAAAGTTTCACTGCTGGATAGCAGATCTGAGACAAAAACTAGCCACAAAGCTACCAGTATTAAAAAAAAAAAAGCTTTTAGTATTTTGTTTCCATTTAGAAATTCAAAATACTCCAACCAAAAAAACAAAAAAAGTTCCGAATATGATAAACATAAGGGACCTAAAATAAACTGAGATAATAAATGTCTTTCTCACTCTCATTCATCCCTTCAAACTATGTGTTCTAGATGCTGTGTTATTTATTCAACACGATTTGGCTTACATTTGGAATTCATGAGATAAGGCTACTCAGAAGAATACATTTTAGCTACTAATAATGGACAGTATACAACAGTAAGCTGCCTGTTTCTGAGCTGCAATTCAATTTCAAATCTCTAAACTTCTCTTCCTGCAGTTGTAGTAAATCGCAGTTTGATTTTTCATCCTGAAAGCTAGTTAACTGACTAAGGGGTACTGTCTTTTACATATTCTTTTTATTTTTTTTAATTTTTAAAATTTTTTACATATTCTTTTTAAAACAGTTTTTCCTTCTGAATATTTGAGTACTATTTAAGAAATGAAGAACAATGTAACAGTAATCTTCAAATTTTTTATACAACATACTGTTATTTGTTTCTTATGAATTATAAAAAAACACTTAAAAAAAAAACAAACAAAAAAACACCATCTTACCACTCTTCCAAGGTCCAATCCTTCCCCAGAACCACACCAGAGAAAAATAAATGATCGAGGTGCTGCAATCTCATCAATTTCTAACTTCATAATCTGGAAGAAACCAAAACAGTACTGCACTCAAGTATCTTGTTTCCCATTTATTCTAAATCCAAAAGAACAAGCACTGAAATTTATCAGGACTTATAGTATATGTTTATATAATACTTATAACATATGCTTCCCTGGTGGTTCAGATGGTAAAGTGTCGCCTGCAATGTGGGAGAAGTGGGCTTGATCCTTGGGTCAGGAAGATGCCCTGGAAAAGGAAATGGCAACCCACTCCAGTACCCTTGCCTGGGAAATCCCATGGAGGGAGGAGCCTGGTAGGCTACAGTCCATGGGGTTGCAAAGAGTCAGACATGACTGAGCGACTTGACTTTCCTTTTCACTTATAGTATATGTGTTCTTTAAATATACTAATTTTCATTAGGAAATACAATGGAAAATAAATTTTAAACTTAAAATTTGTTCTTATCGGTTTTTTCCTGTAACTGTATTAATACATCTGTATTAATACAACTGTAACTGTATTAATACATCTGTATTAATACAGTTGTATTAATACATCTGTATTAATACAGATGAACACATGCACATAGATACACTTGATTTTATATGAAAAGTTTATAGGAAACTATATTTATAGAATTATGGAATTTTATAAGGTATAGCTTTAGAGCAACCTGTTACCATTTACAGAAAAAGAAACTGAAAAGAAAAGGGATTAAATTACCTCAAAGTTAGGGGCAAACTTAAAATAAAACATAGCCACAAATGTTTGTAGAGGACATGGTTTCCAGAAGAACAATTCTAAATAAAATAAATCAATATACACATTTCATTGTAATGATCACTTTAGGTCTGAAATGTAAAAAAAATAGTCTATAATTGTTGGCTTTGTATGTGTTGAGTATCTCAATTAAAAAAAAAAATCTTTAATAATTAAATCTCTAAATTTGGGGACTACCATAGTGTGTATAAATGACTACAAAAGCAATCATTTTATATGGTATTCTTATTCTACTACTTCCTTATTCTACAGCTAACAAGTTCCACAGACCATGGCTCAAGCTAATACTTATTAGTTACATGTATTAAGGAAATTTTAACTTAAAGAAATTTTTTTTCCCTTAATTTTTTTCTTTGACCACACCTCATGGGCATGTGGAACTTTCCTAACCAAGGATGGAACCCACATTCCCCACAGAGGAAGCGCAGAGTCTTAACCACTGGACTACAAGGGAAGTTCTTTAACTTTTACCTGAGTGCCTCAAAACCATATCACCTATAACTTATCTAGGTAAAAGAAACATTATTTGAAGATGATGCATGCACGCATGCTAAGTCGCTTCAGTCGTGTCCAACTCTGTGTGACCCTACGGACAGTAGCCCACCAGGCTCCTCCATCCACAGGATTCTCCAGGCAAGAATACTGGAGTGGGTTGCCATTTCCTTCTCCTGGGAGCTATAAATAAGCAAAAGATGGTGCCTATGAGAACTTTCCAAGCTTTCATAAACCTCCCTTTTAAACTTGCCGATAATGGTGACTACTAGATCCCTCAAAATAGAGAAAAGGACTTCCTTGGTGGTACAGTGGACAGGAATCCACTTGCCAGTGCTGGGGACACAGGCTCGATCCCTGCCCCCAGGAAGAATCCACACGCCGAGAGGCTACTAAAGCCCTTGTGCCACAACTATGGAGTCCAAGAGCCTAGAAGCCACTGCGATGAGAAGCCAGCGCGCCACATCTAGAGAGGAGCCCCTGCTCGCTGCAACTAGAGAAAGCCCTCAGACAGCAATGAAGACCAGCACAACCAAAAAGAAATTCAAAAAGAACAAAAGGGTCCGCTCTTCATCAGCAGCCTCTGGAGAAGGGGCTCAAGCTAGATGAGCAGAAGGGATTTTAAGTGGCAAAAGGAACGCAGGTCCAAGTTCACGGAGAATTACAGCAAAGAAGGCAAGATGCAAAAGGCAGAGGCCTTGGGACACACAGACAACCCACCAGCTAGTCAAGAGGACACAAACGCATACTTTTAGTCTGTGTAACAGGAATCCTGTTAATCGTTTCTGAGCAGAAACCCCAATCTGTTTCCAACACAGAGGAGACTTTAAACCTAAATTACCATAGAGTGGTGTTATCTATAAAAATCCATCCCATAATTGTGGGAAAATTTTTTCTTCCTTTGCTGAAACTTTTCATGTTGCTCTGATTGAGCCTGAGTAATAGAAAAAAGCTCAACTTTATGGCCAGAGTCAGAGCAGGCATTATTAATTGGCCCAGTGAGGGGATCCCATCTAGTAATACCACAGTGACCTGAATATGACTACAATTTTTTTTTTAAGTAAATTTTTTCAGGGCCAACCAGGATGACAGTGGAAATAAATTACAATAGGCATAAACCTATTCAGTTTTACACTTCCAATTTTGTCTTGATGTAACGCCTGATCTAATATTCTCATAAGAATATGAATAAACATTAATACGCACAGACACATATATATGCCCACACACATTTATACATGGCATAGCTAAGGTAAGTGATGGCACACAGTGAAGAACAGTAAGCAAATAACTCTTGACATTACACTTATAAATACTAAATATTGGTATTTTAAGTAAGTGCTTATATTCTTAACTAAAGCCCACTGACCTCCACTGACATGAAAAAGAATATCTGAGAAACTCACACACTTTTTAAATTTATATTTAGCTATTGGCACTTTCTTTAGGTTATTACTACATAAAGGTTAAGAGCTTAGAGTTCTTACGGCTCCGGACAAAACTTTGCAATATGCATATAAAATAGAATTTCTTTATTACAAAAACTCTATTAGTTTATCATACAAAATTTAAACTCTTAGATTTCACTGACCCAATCTTAGAGATGGGCCAGAGAAAATAAAGTTCAACCTAACTACTAATCATAGACATAATAAGATTAATTTTTCAATTTTCTTTTGCCTAAATTGAAAAAGATTATTTTCTATATTAATTTTGATGAGGAAAAAGAGATATTTCTTAAACACTATCAGAAAGATTATTAACTTGTAAAACCTATCTGGAAAACCTCTCAGCCCTAAATATCAACAGCACTACATCTTTAACCTTAAGTTTTGGGGATACTATATATTTCTGTGTTTCAACAATAAACACAGATTATACTTATCAGAGGAGAGGAAAAACTTGTAAAATAAAATAAACATGTAAATAAATGTGACACAGGTATTGAAGCTGATAGGAAAAGCTTTAAGGAAGAAAAATTGAAGTCATACCTTGAAGAGTAAGTAATACTAACAATAGTAAAGACTTAACTCAGAAGGGGATATGCAAGGATTCAAAGCAGATTCCTGTGAAACATCAGTTTACAGAGTTTCAGTCCATCACCTTCCTTACCTCTCTTCTGTGTTCAGCGCTTTTGACCACATGTTCCTCCTCAATTAGGGAAGTTCTTTATGTCCTTGGCTTCCATGACATTCAAACTGTCTTGATTCACCTCACTCATCTTTTCACATCTTTCCTATGTGACTCTTAAATGTTAAGTTTCCTGAGGCTTTACTGAAAATTCACATTGTATCCTAATTGAGACACTATCTCAAGACACATTCGTTTATTCTCATAGGTTTAATATGCTAACCCTTTAAAATCTGTCTTTTGAGATGGCCAGATCTTTCTGTTAACTTGCATACTCCTATTACAATCTCTACTTGAATGTCTCTCATATAGCTCTAATCAACACATTAAGCATATCCTAATCTCTCTAATCCTGCTCCTCTTCTTAAACTGACTCTCTGCCAGTGATAACTGAACCCATTTATCCCAAGACTCAAACTTCCGCGCATCCTTACCTCTTTCCCTCATCCCAGTCACTAGATCTCACCAGACATACCTACAAAACATTACTGAATTTATCACCTTTCTGTCCTTACTACCATCACCCTAATTCAGGGAACCTTCATCTCCTAACCAGACTACTGCAACAGTCTTCTACCTGCTCTTTCCTCTCCAGTCTTCATTTGCTCTGGACCATCCTTCTCCACACACTAATTAGACCATTTTACTAAACTGGTTAAAGCCCCTCAAAGATTCCCAATGCCTTCAGGATAAAGTCCAAGCTTCTAAGAAGACAGCATCTCTAGACAGTCTCCATCTGTGTTTCAACACAATCAACATACAGACAGACCTTCATTCTCACCTCTTTGCCTCCTGCTCTTGCTGTGTCTTCAGCTTGGAATTCCTAGCCCAGCCCATTCTCAGTGGCCAATTCTAGCTAATCGGTTCATGCATCACTTTCTCTTCATGTCCCCCAGCTTCCTCAACTTGGTCAGGTTTTTTTTCAGATCAGTTTATGCAGTCCTCTATTACTGAACTAACAAAATGATACTGAAATTATCTGTTTAGGTCATTGCTTATCCCATTCAACTATGTGCTCCTTAAGGCCAAATACTAAGTCTCATTCATCTTTGAATTTCTAGTACCTAGTTGCCTAGTACAGAGTGGTACTCAATAAATATATATTTGCTATTTTTGTTATTGACCAATAAAAACAGATTACTTTATGTAACTCACTGAAGCTATCAGTTTACTTTTATTTAGGAAAACAGAATTTTACTGCAACTATATAAGATTGAGATTATATATACTTTAAATCTATTATACTCTAAGTTCTTTAACGAGTAAAAATTATGCCAATATATATATGTGTGTGAATACTCTGACATTCACTGAAACTAATCAAATACAGAAAGCTATCAACCATTCAATCTGTTTTTAGATTTATTTCTAGCTTTACATCCAAGGACTCTAAGATTGGAATTTTAAGGCTTCTACAGACAACTTACTTATTCCCTGCTCAACTTCTGCCTCAAAAAGAAAGACCAAAGATACTATAATATTTGTTACTGTACCTTACATCTTCAGCCATAATATATAGTATAAATCTATATTTATAATTCCTAAAACAGTATTTATAGTATTACTCTCTGATCAAATAAAGATATATTCATTTGAAAAATAAATAATTCATTACAATGTAGAAAGTTTCATCATACATCATCCCAAGTCCAGCATTTTTCATTAGCAGTGATGCCGGTCTCTCTGTAATATTCTTCTAAAGGTGGTTCAAGAAGAATCACATCAAATTTGGGTGTCAGTTCTCTGATGTCAAAGGCTTCTATATCTGCTTGTAAGTACCTATTTGATTAAAGCATAAAAAGTAAGAGATTACAGATGGTAATAAAAAAAAGTTTCTTAAATATTTCCTAATACTATTTCAAAGTCATCATGAGCTAATAACTAAATACCTTTTTATGGAGGAATCTCTCCTCAGTATAAACAGTAAAACAATCTACCACTGTTCTTCCTGAGGAGATGGATAGAATCATACTGCAAAGGAAAACCATGATCCCACAGGAACATCCTGAGTATAAACCTTTCCCATTTTTTATACTGAAAATCCATACTCAGATGTGTCTGAGTCCCTTTCCATTATCATCATAATACTTCGAGGAATATCATTTTTCCTGCAGTTGTCTTTTAGAAAAATTGCTTTGTTTTATATTCCTCCATCTAAAAAAGTTTCTAAAGATAGACATAATTTTCTTTTGCTAGTTTGTTTGTTAGCAATAACAGTCCTTTCCAGCCACCTAGTATAAATTACTACTAGCCTTTATTTAATGGTTATTTCTACACAGTACGAAGGTATTTCAAATATAAATACACAACACTCTGGGGCTTCCCCGGTGGCTGAGTGGTAAAGAATTCACCTGCAATGCAGAAGACCCAGGTTCAATCCTTAGGTCGGGAAGATCCCCTGGAGGAGGGCATGGCAACCCACTCTAGTTTTCTTGCCCACATAATCCCATGGACAGAGAAGCCTGGAGGGCTACAGTCCATAGGGTCGCAAAGAGTTGGACACAACTGAAGCAACTTAGCATGCATAAGTTACTTTAAATGTAAAATATTTCTAAATATGATCAATATTAGCCTGTTAAATTTTTTTCTACAAACTCAGTTACCTTTGTGGTTCTTCTAATCATTAATAGCATACATTTTAGCAAATTGTTAAATGTATAAAATGTTCAAAGTAACCTAAAGAGTCTCCAAGTTTAAGGATTATACAGTTTTTGAGGGAAACATTATTCTGTTAGTAAAGGTTAAAATGAATTTTTGTATTCCAAAATGTTAAGAATAGTATCCCTAGATGCCAAGTTATAATTTTCATTTTCTTATTTTCTCTCTCTTAAGTTTTCTAACTTTCTTCAATAAGTAATTTTTGAGAAGAAAAGATACTTAAAAACATTTAAAGACAGTTAAGAATACAACAAATCAGATTTTCTAAGAAAAAATACTTAAAGACACTCTAAATTATCTAGTAAACTGAAAACAAATAAAATGACAACCTACTGTGTACTCAGTGCCAGAGTATCAAGCTAATACATTTCGCTATAAAGAAGAAAGAGTGTGTTAAACCTTTCAAAGATGCTGAATTTTTTTCAAACTTCAGAAAGGTTACATGACAAAAAGACTAATATTTTAACCCCGTGTTGGGAACAAAAAACCCCACTTACATAGGAGGAGTGTTAGATTTAGCTATTAACTCATCCTTCAGTCTGATGAGCTCCCGCAGTTTAGGGTATTCTTCAAATCTGTCCGCCAAACCTGGGGAAGAAAAATAGTAAATTCCAAATTTCAATATAATTGAGTATCAGTGAATTCAAAGGTGATGAGCCTGTTCAGGAAAACAAAATAAGACACAACCAACTTATCATTCTCACATCCTTTGTAAAAAAGTTAGTTTTGAGTATTTTTAAATACTTCATAAACACATTTTATACCTAATGACCCTAATTTCACATGTAGGCAAACACATGTTTTAAAGGCCAGATGGTTTTAAAGGCCAGATGGTTTAAGTCAATTAACCATTTAATTTTTCAAACTTATTATATTAAATAATCTGCTTAAAATATCAAGTTTAGACATTCTGTTCTCAGGAAAAGAAATTTTTTTTTATTCATGCTTTTTTCCTTTTATTTTTACTAAAAAAACAAAAAGCAAAAAAACAACTCTCCCAAAGATCTAGTGACTGTTCAGTTTTCCCTTAGTTTGACAGTCAAAGTAAAGAAAATGAAGATTTCTTATCCTACTACTGACGATCTTAAATGGCTTAAATTATGGACACAATCCCAGAACAAATCAAGGCAGGAAGATAATGAGTCCCTGTTAGTTGATCAGCTCTCACTTCACTCACTCTGATTACTCATCTAAATTGTACTACCAACTCCAAGACAAGTCATTTTCTCTAAGAACATATCCTATATCAGTATTTATAGTTTTAAAGATCTCACATCTCCACATATTATAAACCAAATCCTCATATATATTTTCAAGCTTAGGATCTTCAAAAACACCTCCAAGTCCCAGAAAGGTTAAAAGCAGGAGCCTCATTGTTTCCATGTCCTCAAAAATATTTAAATCTTTGAACCTCAGAAGAGATTTTAGGTAAAATAGCATAATGCCTGATTAAACAACTGTAGGGGTAAGCAGGGCTTTGAATATCAAACATTCATAAAAGATCTTATTTTACTTTATCCTGCTTCCTTACAAGAATCATAATCATCTTAAGTTAAAAACCAAAAGTCCATCTCACAACCCTAATATCAAAGATTAAAAAAAATGAAAGATTTTGTAAAGCGTCCTTATTCAGTGGTTACAGATCAAATTTCAAATGAAACAAGTTTTAAGATTTTATTATATTTGGGTTTCAATCACTGTAGAGTCAGGTCTCAATCATCTACAAAACAGAGGTACAACTTTTTCTCAATCCATAATAGTTTCCTAAGTACATTTTCTTTGCCTCAGAGAAATAAACGTCTTAAAGCAGAAAGGCCAATAATGAAATTTGGCTATATTACTTATAACCTTAAAAAAAAAAAGCTTTATTGAAGTATAATTGATAAACAAAAACCTTATACATTAAACTTACATTTAATGGATACAATCTGATGAGGTTTAACATATGCATATAGCTGTGAAACCATAACCACAATCAAGGTAATACATATTAATAACCTTCAGAAGTTTCTTTGTGTTCCTCTGGTTTTGGTGTGTATGTGCAGTAAGACCCCTTCATGGATCACTGCCTTGTCATGGCCAACGGGCTTGTATAACTCAATGAAGCTATGAGCCATGCTGTGAAGGGCCACCCAAGACAGATGAATCACAGTGGAGGGTTCTGACTAAACGTGATCCACTGGAGGAGAGAATGGCAAACCACTCCAGTATACAAGCCTTGAGAACTCCATGAACTGTATGAAAAGGCAAAAAGACACTGAAAGATGAGCTGCTCAGGCTGGAAGGTGTCCAATATGCTACTGGGGAAGAGCAGAGTACAACTACTAATAGCTCCAGAAATAATGAAGCGGCTGGGCCAAAGCGGAAACACTCAGTTGTGGATGGGTCTGGTGATGTAAGTAAAATCGGGTGTTTTAAAGGATAGCATTGCATAGGAACCTGGAATGTTAGATTCATGAATCAAGGTAAACTGGACATGGTCAAGCAGGACACGGCAAGAGTAAACATCAACATCTTAGGAATCCATGAAATAAAATGATTAGGAATGGGTGAAATTAATTCAGATAATCATTGGACCTATTACTGTGGACAAGAATCCCTAAGGGAAGCAACCTAGATGTCCATCGACAGATGAATGGATAAAGACTTTGTGCTACATATACTCAGCCACAAAAAGGAATGCATTTGAGTCAGTTCTGATGAGATGGATGAATGCAGACCCTATTATACAGAGTGAAGTGAGCCAGAAAGAGAAAGATAAATATAGTATTCTAACACATTTATACAGAATCTGGAAAAATGGTACTGAAGAATTTATTTATAGGGCAGCAATGCAAAAACAGGCAGAGAAGTCTTATGGACATGGGGAGAGGGGAGGAGAGGGTGAGATGTATGGAAAGAGTACCATGGAAACTTACATTACCATATAGAAAATAGACAGCCAACGGGAATTTGCTGTATGTCTCAGAAAACTCAAACAGGGGCTCTGTATCAACCTAGAGGGGTGGGATAGGGAGGGAGATGGGAGGGAATTTTAAAAGGGAGGGGACATGTGTGTACCTAATGGCTGATTTATGTTGAGGTTTGATAGAAAACAACAAAGTTCTGTGAAGCAATTATCCTTCAATAAAAAAATAAAAAAAATAAAAGAATCCCTCAGAAGAAATGGAGTAGCCCTTATAATCAACAAAAGAGTCTGAAACGCAATACTTGGGTGCAACCTTAAAAATGACACAATGATTTCAGTTCATTTTCAAGGCAAACTATTCTACATCACAGTAATTCAAGTCTATGCCCCCACCACCAATACTGAAGAAGCTGATCAGTTCTATGAAGACCTAGAAGACTTCCTAGAACACCAAAAAAAGGATGTCCTATTCATCATAAAGAAAGCCAAGTGCCGAAGAATTGATGCTATTGAACTGTGGTATTGAAGAAGACTGTTGAGAGTCCCTTGGACTGCAAGGAGATCCAACCAGTCCATCCTAAAGGAAATCAGTCCTGAATATTCATTGGAAGGATTGATGCTGAAGCTGAAACTCCAATATTTGATTCGAAGTACTGGAAGCTACCTGATTCGAACACCTGACTCACTGGAAAAGAACCTGATGCTGGGAAAGATTGAAGGCAGGAGAAAAAGGGGACAACAGAGGATGAGATGGTTGGATGGCATCACTGACTCAATGGACAAGAATTTGAGTGAACTCTGGGAGTTGGTGATGGCACGGAACTGCATGCTGCAGTTCATGGGATCATAAAGAGTTAGACATGACTGAGTGACTGAACTGAACTGATTCATCATAAGGGACTGGAATGCAAAGTAGGAACTCAAGAGATACCTGAAATAACAGACAAGTTTGGCCTTGGAGTATAAAATGAAGCAGGGCAATGGCTGACAGAATTTTGCCAAGAGAATACTCTTGTCATACCAAACACCCTTTCAAAACAACACAAGAGATGACTTTACACATGGACATCACCGAATGGTCAATACTGAAATCAGATTGATTACATTCTTCATAGTTGAAGATGGAGAAGCTGTAGAGAGTCAAAAAAACAAGACCTGGAGCTGACTGTGGCTCAGATCATCAGCTCCTCATAACAAAATTCAAGCCTGAACTAAAGAAAGTGGTATTAAATCCAGTGAACAGAATGCCTGAAGAACTATGGACAGGGGTCTGTAATACTGTACAGGAGGCAGCAAACAACACCATCCCAATGAAAAAAAATGCAAGAAGGCAGGCAGTTGCCTGAGGAGGCTTTACAAATAGCTGAGGAAAGAAGAGAAGAAAAAAGAAAGGGTGAAATGGAAAGGTTCACCCAAATAAATGCAGAGTTTCAGAAAATAGCAAGAGACCAGAAGGTCTTCTTCAATGAACAGTACAAAGAAATAGAGGAAAACAACAGAAAGCATAAGGCTAGAGATCTCTTCAAGAAGATTGGAAATATCAAAGGAACATTTCATCCAAAGATGGACACAATAAAGGACAGAAACAGTAAAGACCTAATTGAAGCAGAAGAGATCGAGATGGAAAAAATACACAGAAGAATTGAACAAAAAAGATCTTAATGACCTGGCTAACCACGATGGTGTAGTCTCTCATTCAGAGTCAGACATCCTGGAGTGTGAAGTCACGTGGGTCTTAGGAAGCACTGCTGCCAAAAAGCTAGTGGAGGTGATGAAATTTTCAGCAGAGATATTTAAAATCCTAAAAGATGATGCTATTATAGCTCTGCACTCAATAAGTCAGCAAATTTGGAAAATCTAGCAGTGATCACAGGACTAGAAAAGGTCAATCCTCATTCCAACTCCCAAGAAGGACAGTACTAAAGAATGTTTAAACCAATGGACAACTGCACTCAACTCCCATGCTACTAAGGTTATGTTCAAAATCCTCCAAGGCAGGCTTCAGCATTACATGAACCAAGAACTTCCAGAAGTTAAAGCAAGCTGCATTCAGAAAAGGCAGTGGAACCAGAGATCACATTGCCAACCTTCACCAGATCACAGACCAAGCAAGGGAATTCGAGAAAAACATCTATCTCTGTTTCACTGAATATGCTAAAGCCTTTGACTGTGTGGATCATAAAAAACTGTGGAAGACTAAAGAGATGAGAATATCAGACCATATTATCTGTCTCCTGAGAAACCTGTATGCAGGTCAAGAAGCAACAGTTAGAGCCCTACAGGGAACAACTGACTGGTTCAGGATTGAGAAAGGAGTAGGACAAGGCTGGTATTGTCAACCTTGTTTATTTAACTTATATACAAAGTACATCATTGGAAATACTAGGCCAGATGAGTTACAAGCTGGAATCAAGATGACCAGGAGATATATCAACAACTTCAGATATGCAGATGATACCACTCTAATGGCAGAGCATAAGGAGGAACTAAAGAGCCTCTTGATGAGAGTGAAAGAGGAGAGTGAAAAAGCTAACTTAATATTAAAAAAACCAAGATCATGGCATCCATTCTCATCACTTCAGGGCAAAGAGATGGGGAAAAGGGGAAAGCAGTGACAAATTTTCTCTTCTTGGGCTTTAAAATGACCACGGATGGTGACTGCAGCCATAAAATTAGAAGACAACTGCTTCTTGGCAGGAAAGGAAGATGACGGCTTCTTAGCAGGAAAGCTACGACAAATCTAGACAGCGTGTTAAAAAGCAAAGACATCACTTGGCCAACAAAGGTCCATATAGTCAATCAAAGCTATGATCTTTCCAGTAGTCATGTACAAATGTGAAAGTCAGACCATATAGAAGTCTGAGCACCAAAGAAGTGATGCTTTTGAATTGGTGCTGGAGAAGACTCTTGAGAGTCCCTTGGAAAGCAAGGAGATCAAACCAAATCAAATCTTAAAGGAAATCAACCATGAAAACTCTTTGGAAGGACTGATGCTAAAGCTGTAGTTCCAATCCTTTGGCGACCTGATGCAAAGAGACGACTTATTAGAAAAGACCCTGATGCTGGGAGAGATTGAAAGCAGGAGAAGAGGGTAACAGAGGATGATGGTTAGATGGAGTCACTAATTCAATGGACATGACTTGGGCAAACTCTGGGAGATGGTGAGGGACAGCGAAGCCTGGCGTGATGCAGTCCGTGGGGTCAAAAAGTCAGACGCAACTTGGCGACCCAACAAGTATCTTTAAGTAAGATAAAATATACCCTCTTAAATTTTTTGAAGTATTGTTGACTATGGTCAGCAGTATTGCTGAGTATAAACAATTTGCTATACAGCACATCTATAGAATCTTTTCATCACAGGGGCCTGGAATGCAAAGTAGGAAGTCAAGAGATAACTGGAATAACAGGCAAGTCTGGCCTTGGAGTACAAAATGAAGCAGGGCAAAGACTAACAGACTTTTGCCAAGAGAACACACTGGTCATAACAAACACCCTCTTCCAACATCACAAGAGAAAACTCTACACATGGACATCACCAGATGGAAAAGATGGAGAAGCTCTTTGCAGCCAAAGATGGAGAAGCTCTATACAGTGAGCAAAAATAAGACCAGGAGCTGACTATGGCTCAGATCATGAACTCCTTATTGCAAAATTCAGACTTAAACTGAAGAAAGTAGGGAAAACCACTAGACCATTCAGGTATGACCCAAATCAAATCCATTATGATTATACAGTGGAAGTGACAAATAGATTCAAGGAATTAGATCTGATAAGAGTGTGCCTGAAGAACTATGGATGGGGTTCATAACACTGTATAGGAGGTAGTGACTAAAATCATCCCAAAGAAAAAGAAATACAACAAGGAAAAATGATTGTCTGAGGAGGCTTTATAAATAGCCGAGAAAAGAAGAGACGTGAAAGGCAAAGGAGAAAAGGAAAGATGTATCCATTTGAATGCAGAGTCCCAAAGAATAGCAAGGAGAGATAAGAAAGCATTCCTAAGTGATCAATGCAAAGAAATAGAGGAAAACAACAGAATGGGAAAGACTAGAGATCTCTTCAAGAAAATCAGAGATACAAAGGGAACATTTCATGCAAAGATGGGCACAATAAAGAACATAAACGGTATGGAACATAAGCAGAAGAGATATAAAAGGAAATGGTAAAAATACACTGAAGAACTTTACAAAAAAGGTCTTAATGACCCGGGTAACCATGATGGTGTGGTCTCTCATCTAAAGCCAGACCTCCTGGAGTATGAAGTCAAGTGAGCCTTCAATTCAGTTCAGTCGCTTAGTCATGTCCGACTCTTTATGACCCCATGAATTGCAGCACACCAGGCCTCCCTGTCCATCACCAACTCCTGGAGTTCACTCAGACTCACGTCCATCAAGTCAGTGATGCCATCCAGCCATCTCATCCTCTGTTGTCCCCTTCTCCTCCTGCCCCCAATCCCTCCCAGCATCAGAGTCTTTTCCAATGAGTCAACTCTTTGCATGAGGTGGCCAAAGTATTGGAGTTTCAGCTTCAACATCAGTCCTTGCAAAGAACACCCAGGACTGATCTCCTTCAGAATGGACTGGTTGGATCTCCTTGCAGTCCAAGGGACTCTCAAGAGTCTTCTCCAACACCACAGTTCAAAAGCATCAATTCTTCGGCGCTCAGCTTTCTTCATAGTCCAACTCTCACATCCATATATGACCACTGGAAAAACCATAGCCTTGACTAGACGGACCTTTGTTGGCAAAGTAATGTCTCTGCTTTTGAATATGTTATCTAGTTTGGTCATAACTTTCCTTCCAAGGAGTAAGCGTCTTTTAATTTCATGGCTTCAGTTACCATCTGCAGTGATTTTGGAGCCCAAAAAATAAAGTCAGCAACTGTTTCCACTGTTTCCCCATCTATTTCCCATGAAGTGATGGGACCAGATGCCATGATCTTCGTTTTCTGAATGTTGAGCTTTAAGCCAAACTTTTTCACTCTCCTCTCACTTTCATCAAGAGGCTTTTTAAATATTTGGCAAAACTAATACAATTATGTAAAGTTTAAAAATAAAATAAAATAAAAAAAAAAAAGAGGCTTTTTAGTTCCTCTTCACTTTCTGCCATAAGGTGGTGTCATCTGCATATCTGAGGTTATTGAGATTTCTCCCGGCAATCTTGATTCCAGTTTGTGCTTCTTCCTTAGGAAGTAGTAATATAAACAAAGCTAGTGGAGGTGATGGAATTCCAGCTGAGCTATTTCAAATTCTAAAAGACGATATGCCAGCAAATTTGGAAAACTCAGCAGTGGCCACAGGACTGGAAAAGATCAGTTTTCATTCCAATCCCAAAGAAAGGCAATGCCAAAGAATGTTCAAACTACCACACAATTCACTCATTTCACATACTAGCAAGGTAATACTCAAAATCCTTCAAGCTAGGCTTCAGTAGTACACAAATTGAGAACTTCCAGATTTCTCAATGTACAAGCTGTATTTAGGAACGGCACAGGAACCAGAAATCACATTGCCAACATCCTTTGGATCATAGAAAAAGCAAGGGAATTTCAGAAAAACATCTGCATTATTGACTACACTAAAGCCTTCAACTGTGCATCACAAGAAACTACCAGACCACCTTACCTGCTTACCTGAGAAACCTGTATACAGGTCAAGAAGCAACATTTAGAACAGGACATGGCACAACAGACTGGTTCCAAATTGCAAAGAGTTCGTCAAGGCTGTATATTGTCACCCTGCTTATTTAACTTATATGCAGAGTACATCATGTGAAGTGAAGAGCTGGTTGAATCACAAGCTGAAATCAAGATTGCAGGAAAAATATCAATAACCTCAGATATGCAGATGACACCACTCCAACAGCAGAAAGCAAAGAGGAACCAAAGAGTCTCTTAAAGAAGGCGAAAGAGGAGAGTGAAAAAGCTGACTTAAAACTCAACATTCAAAAAGCTATGATAATGGCATCTGGTCCCATCACTTCATGGCAAATAGATAGGGGAAAAAAATGGAAACAGTGATAGACTTTATTTCCTGGGCTATAAGCTATTACAAACCTAGACAGTGTATTAAAAAGCAGAGATACCACTTTGCTGACAAAGGTCCGTATAGTCAAAGTTATGGTTTTTCCAGTAGTCACACAGGGCTATGAGAGTTGCACTATTAAAGGCTGAGCACTGAAGAATTGATGCTTCCGAAATGTGGTGATGAAAAAGACTCTTGAGATCCCTTGGAGAGCAAAGAGATCAAACCAGTCAATCCTAAAGGAAATTAACCCTGAATATTCATCGGAAGGACTGATGCTAAAGCTGAACCTCTTAATACTCTGGCCACCTGATGAAAAGAGCCAACTCAGTGGAAAAGTGATGCTGGGAAAGATTGACGGCAGGAGGAGAAAGGGGAGGCAGAGCTTGAGATAGCTGGATGGCATCACCAAGTCGATGGACATGAGTTTGAGCACATTCCAGGAGACAGTGAAGGACAGGGAAGCCTTGCATGGTGTGGTCCATGGGGTCATAGAGTCAGACATGACTGAGCAACTGAACAACAAGATCTACAGAATTAATTTATCTTGCATAGCAGAAACTTTATGCCAACTGCACAACAACTTCTCATTTTCCTCTCTCTCCAGCCTCTGACAACCACTGCTGTGTTCTCTTCTATGAGAATCACTATTTTAGGTAGCTCATAAAAGTGTATGTATTTATATATGTACTACTGATATTTTAAGTGCCTCTTTAAGTGTGTGCATTTTTGTCATTCTGTAACTGGCCCATCTCACCATTATTATTATTACTTTTTGTGCTACATCTAAATTGTGACCATGAAAACATTAAAATCAGTTTCTTTGTTGCTTACAAGCAAAAAAAGAAAAAGTATCTTGGATTACATCAAAATAAAATTTTTGTGTGGTAAATGGCACTATCAAAGAAGTGAAAAGACAACCCACAGAACGGGAGAAAATATTTGCAAATCATACATCTGATAAAGGACTTACACTGAGAATATATAAAGAACTCTTACAATAAAAGTCAAATACCAAAAAAAAAAGCTTTTAGACATTTCTCCAAAATAGATATTTAAATGGAAAATAAGCATAGAAAAAGATTTTTAATATCGTTAGTCAGTAGGGAAATGCAGATCAAAACCACAACGAAGGAATGGGAACTGACTGCTAATGACTGAGTACTGAGTTTCTTTAGGGGAGATAAAAATGTTCTGAGGATGTGTAATATTGTTGGTAGGAATGTAAATTGGTTGCAGCAACTGTGGGAAACAGTACGGAACTATCATACTGTTTTCTCAAAAAACTAAAAATAGAAGTAACTATATGAATATAGAAATTCCACTCCTGCGTATGTATCTTAAGAAAACAAAAATACTAATTCAAAAAGACACATGCATCAATGTTCTTAGCAGCATTATTTACAATAGCCAAGATATGGAAGCAGCCTAAGTGCACACCAACATATGAAAGGATGAAGAAGATGTGGTACACATACACATGCACTGGAGTACTAGTCAGCCATAAAAAAGTGCTTGTTTGTTTTTTTCACCATTTGCAACAACATGGAGGATAATATGCTTGGTGAAATAAGTCAGAAAGACAGATACCATGGGAAATCTAAAAAAATAAAGAGCAACCTAGTGAATGTAACAAAAAGAAACAGATTCAGAAAACAAATTAGTGGTACCAGTGGGGATAGAAGAGGCAGAGCAAAATTGGGAAGGGGACTAAGAAATACAAATTTCTCTCTATACAATAAATAAGTTACAAGCATAATGTTCAGCAGAGAGAATATAGCCAATATTTTACATTAACCATAAATGAAGTATAAACTTTAAAAATTGTGAACCACTATTTGTACATCTAAAACTTATATAATATTGTAAGTCAACTATACCTCAATTTTAAAAAAAAGGTCTAAAATTAGATGGTGGTGATGGCTGCACAAACCTGTAGATACTTTAAAAAATTAAATTATATTCTTTAAATGGGTGAATTGTATAGTACATGAATTATCTTAATCAAGCTATTTTCAAAACTGCAGGGATACTGCCTCTGATGAGCATACTGATAGACTGAACACAGCTGAGGAAAGAATCTGAGCTTGAGGATATCTCAAGAGAAATCTCAAAAACTGAAAAGTAAAAGGAACAAAAATTGGGGGGAAAAAAAGACTATCCAAGGAACATGAGATAACTACAAAAGGTGTAATGGAAATATCAGAAGAAAAAACCACAGGAACAGAAGATATATCTGAATCAATAATAACTGAGGGGACTTCCCTGGTGGTCCAGTTGTTAAGAGTCCACCTTGCAATTCAGGGGATGACGGTTCGATCCCTGATTGGGGAACTAAGACCCCACATGCGGCAGGACAACTAAGTCCATGTGCCACACTACTGAGCCACAACAGTGAGCTCACGTGCCACAACCAAGATCTGAAGAAATCAAAAATAAACAAATAAAATAACGACTAAACATTTCACAAATTAATGTCAGACATCAAACCCCAGATATAGGAAGCTCAGAGAGTACCAAACAGGATACATACCAAAAAATAGAAAAAAGAAAAACTCAACTATACCTACGCATATCATTTTCAAGCTATAAAATAAAAGTCCTGAAAGGAACTAGGAAAAAAAAAAACTACTATGGAACAAAGTTAAGAATTATATCCAACTTCTCAGAAAAAAACAAGCAAAAAGAGAGTGAAGTAAAATATTTAAAGTACTGGAAGAAAGAAAACACCAATCCAGAATTCCATACTTTACAAAATTAATCTTTCAAAAGTAAAGGAGAAATAAAGACTTTCTCAGAGAAACAAAAACAGGGAATTTGTTGTTAGTAGGCCTATCTTGCAAGAAATGTTAAAAAAAAATTCTTAGAGGAAAGGAAAATGACATAGGTCAAAAAATCAGATTTACCTAAAGAAAGGAAGAGCATCAAAGAAGGAATAAATAAAGGCAAAATAAAAAAGAGGGATAATCACAGAAACAAAATGAAGGAAAGGAAGGAAGAAGGAAAAAATTAACACTGCTTGATGGAAAAAGAGCGTGTACAAGAAGTACTATGAATGGAAAGGGGAAGCCAAGTCAGGAAAAAGTAATTTTGTTAGAAATAAACCACAAAATGGATAAATTACATGCACGTAACCGGCAGCCAGCAATCGCATATCCCCAGCAAATCAGACATACCTACATCCCTGATGAAATTCTGGGGTCTATGTCCAGTGTCTACAAAATGTTGGCAGTAATCATTATGGGGATTTAAACTCTGTGTTCCCTAAAGAAAAAGTCAAAATTAAATTAATAGCTTTCACTCTGGTGGCAGATACATTAACTCGGAGCTTTATATTTTATTATGAGGCCAAGCAAAATATAAGCTAACTGATAAATTTAAAAAATAAAAAACATCATTACTAAAATGATAGTTTATAATTCAGTTATCTACAGATATTAATAGCCAAGCATCAGAAGAACATTTCATGAATAATTTTAAATATTTTATAATAATAATGATCCTTCAATAACTGAAAAAAAATCTTAAACATAAGTATTTCAAATCTTTTCAGGCACAAAGCTGAAACATGAAAAGTTAAAGATTTGAAAATTATTTACCTTAAGAAAAGTACTAGAATCTTTATAAATCTCTTCTTCATATGGCAAATTTTCTTCCTCCTGTTGCATTTCTAATTCATCCTTAAAAAAGAAAGATTAAGTAGATATTTTATGTATAAGAGGAATCTTATGTATTATATTGTAAGTATTAACACTCATAAATATTTTATTTCCCTAAGACATAAATTTTTCAAATTACCATTAAAGTCAAACAGTGAAGTCTTTGCTTTCTCATCATTAGCTTTGTTTATAATAAAAATTTCCTTTTCATTCTCAATAATAACTGTCTATAACTACTAATTTTATTGACTAAGTCATCTAGATTTACCTTAGATATAAAACTTTAAATTATTAGAATTTAGCTTAAATCATGAAAGATAGGTCCACCAATGGGGCAATTTTACTTCTACTAGAGCAAACCAAAAGAAATCGCTATTTTATAGGTCAAAAATGTTAAAATAGGAGGAACTGTACATGCTTTAATCTAACATAATCACAACATATTTAACATATTTAAGTTATATATTAGGATATATCAAATGCAACCAACACACAATATTGTTTTGCTAAGTTGTGTCCAACTCTTTGCAACCGCATGGACTGTAGCCTGCCAGGCCCCTCTGTCCATGGGATTTCCTAGGCAATACTGGAGTGGGTTGCCATTTCCCCCTCCAAGGGATCTTTGAAACCTAGGGATTGAACCCACATCTCTTATGTCTCCTGCACTGGCAGGCACATTCTTTACCACTAAGCCACCAGGGAAGCCTAACACACAACATAGTTTTTATGAAATTAGGTAATTATACTTAAGAGATTTACTGCAACTATTCTCTTCTGTTAAATATAACTGTATAACAATTAATTTGAAAAAATGGAGATAGGTTATTTGCCCTTGACTTTTTTTTCACCTAAATAATGCAACTACAAGTTCAGAAGTTGAGTTTTTTCTCTTGGGCCTCTGTTAGAAATGCTTCTACACTGCTATCTAGCCCATGAATTCTCAAAATATTTTATTGCACTACCTTATATTGTTAAGATGGAACAACACAACTCATAAAAGATAGTACTGTAGCCTCCTGAAAACTGATCCAATTAACCAACGTTTCTGGTACATTTAACTCCTTGCTCTTATTTAAGAATGTTGTTGCCTAGAGCTTACTAGGCATTACGCTTAGTGCTTTATATACATCACCTGATTTAATCCACATACCTCTTCTATTAAAATGAGTAAACTGATATAAATGGTCACATATATGCTAATGACATTATTCAGTATTTTGTCAAAATTCAACTTTTGTCAAATTTGTTTTCCTAGATAAGACTCTACAGATTGTAAGGACTTATTTTTTTCTTGACCAAAACATTGTCCCATTCTCTACTTGCCTTATATTCTTCCATCTTGTCTTCATCTGTCTCTCCTTCATCCTGATACTTACGTTTTGCATTTGGAGCAGAGGTATCATAGGAAGCCCTGAAAATTAAAACTGAAATATCACTCACAAATACATAAGATGTATACATGTATTCATTAATATTAAAGAACAGTTTTACAGAGACAGAATAAGGCAAATTTTTCCTAACTAAACAGTATCCATTCACTCGGTTTATAAATTTTAAAAGTATCATAACCTGATTAATAACTCTGTACTTTATTTTTGAGAAAGCAACCAAATGAGAAAATAAGTTTTTATAAGGTATGTATGGCAAAAAGAAATTTCTACATATCATTCTAATCTGTCTTGAGTGAAACTGATATTCTAATTGGTAACTACAATACTGAAAAATTCTAAATGCTTTATAAACTATCAAATGAATACCACTTTTAGGGTAAAGTACTTTTTCTAAAATAAAGATTTTTAAAATAAAATTATATATAGTACATAAGCTAATTCTCAGTCTAATACTCCATTTTCTAACTAGTTCATAAATGAGAACTTACTTATATTCAGAAAATAAGCATTTCATAATTCATAGACCATAAAAATCAATGTTTTCCAAATTGGTATGCTGATGCTTATCATAACAACATACTTGATACCTAAGATTACTGTTTATTAAAGCAATGATCCTTTTGCAAATATTAACATATCATTTATAAAAAGCCATTATTCTACTGACCTGCAAGTTTCTCTTGTTTCAGCAATTTCTCTCTGCTCATCTTTGCTATTTAACACAGCACCGATGCTGTCGGCACTTTCAGCTCCCAACTGAGAAAACGCAAAACTCAACATTAGAACACAACACGCTAAGCATCCTTTCTAGCCATTTGCAGCAGCATTTAATATATCAAATATTAAAAAAAAAAAATAATGCCTAACTACCGTAGCAAGCAAATGGACTATTTACCTTCCAGGAAAAACAGAAAGTACCTTGAAACAAAACCACATTATTTAAGAATGATTTCAACAGCTGAAAAGTATTTTATGCTTTAAGTTATACTGAAATCAAAACAATTAACTTGAGCCAATCTTCTTTTAAAGTAAATAATAAAATATGATTTAGCAGTAGTAACCAAAAAAAAAAAAAAAGCAGCTAATAGTGTTTATAGTTTGATAGGCATTATGTTAAACACTTTTCATCCATCTGTGTACCATACCTTATTTATTTTATACAGTACATATACTTCATGTGTTATACCTTATTTATCCCATACTGTAATAAATTGGTTTTATTCAAGCCAAGTCTTTATATAATGATTACAGGCACAATACTAAACTTTCCAAATACCTGAAAAATAGTTATGCAAATTATGGCTGGCAGTTGTGGAAATTTTGCAAAATACAAATGTAAACAAATAACTAGTTGAGATAAGTCTGGCTACAAACTGTGGCATCAATTCATGGAAAACTTAAAAACCAAATCAAAGGTATAGAAAGCAATTTATAGGCCATGAGGAATCACTTAATATTTTTAAGCACAAGAAGAGCATGAAGAAGTCTGCATTAGATAGTCCCTTGAGCTCAAAAAGGTGAGAAAGCATACTAGAGCCCAGCCTTTATTAAACAGTTTTTATTACACAATTATATTAATTCCCACTGCCTCTTTAGACTGTTCCATGACTCCCCTAAGATTTCTCCAATGATAAATCTCGTCCAATATATTAACTGTTCCTGATATTTTAACTCTTCCATAAAATTTTCCTGACCCCTACTCTGTTTCATCGGAAAACACATCTACTTCCTATAGGGGAAATGCCTTTTAACCTTCTTCCCATGAAAGTGACTGACTCCACTCCCTTCAGTTCTCAGATAAATACAAGTCACTTTCTCAGCGAGTTCTTCCATGAACACTAGAGAGAAAATAGGTAGTCTCCTTCCATTTTTCTCTTACCTCATTTGCTTATTCAGATCATAGTTCTCATTCAGATCAAAATACAAACTAATTTTGTTTTACTTTTGTTTATTCCCTATTTTATTTTATATTTGTACACCTCAATTATTTTATGTTCACTTTTGTCTACTTCTCCCCCCACTGAATTGTTAGCTCATTGAGGAAGAACTCTGTCCTGTTAATATCTAATGTTCAGGAGCTATTATAAAGTCTGAATAAAGTCTGACTTATAATAGATGCTCAATAAATATGTGAATAAACCAATGAGATTTCTTGCCAAGGCCTAAATTAGAATACGATGTTTTATAAGACAAACGTTTTAAATCAAATTGTGCTTACATAATCGTTTTCTTGTGTTCCAACTTTTTTTTTTAATTGTGGAATGACTGGAGTAATTAAACAGACTTTCCATTGTGGGTGTGTATTTGTGTGCGCTCAGTTGTGTCCAATTCTTTGTGATTCCCCCTTGACTGCAGCCCACCAGGCTACTCTGTCCATGGAATTTTCCAAGCAAGAATACTGGAGTGGGTTGCCATTTCCACTGTGGTAGCACTAAATATATTATTTGAATAATTATGACAATTTGGTATCCTTTGAAAGTATACTAACTTTTAAAAACAAAGCTCCAAGTTAAAGAGCAGGTGTGAATTACTGGTGGCAGCATCAACGGCCACACTCATGGTGTGTGCCTATACACTGCATCTGATATCTTCAGCCAAAAGCAAATCAAGCAAATTATATACGTTGAGTTGTGCTCTACTTTGAAGTTCATGAATCAACAAAAACTTATTAAAAACTAACTTTGGTTAAGAAACAAAGTTAAGGAAGAAGATTAACCCAACTGGAATTGTATGAGTTAGTGATGTACAGCAGTGGCCTCAACATTCAGTCAGGACAATGGACGCACAGAGTGAGAAAAGCCTTAAACCAGGGAGTTCCAGACCAAGTTCTGCCCTGGGCTGTGCCATAAAGGATAGAAAGAAATCAGAAAGAAAAGACGCTTCTTAAAAATTACAAAGTCTATATTACACAAATAACTTTCTGGAGAGCAACTGGTCTATCTTGTTCACATAGTAAGTGAAAAAAAGGCTTCTAGTAAAGTGGAAATCTACCATTGATTATATTGGCCATCCTCACCCAGGTGGAATGGCTTCTAACCAGTTATTTTAGATGCTTAGAAGGTGTACTGGAAAGAGCACAGAAAGGCCTAAGACTGAAGCTGGCAAACTTAAGTTTTGTCATCTTCAGCATGTAAGGTAAATTCTTTGAGCTTTATTTTCTTCACCTATAAGATCCAGATGGCATCTGACTTGTATGATAAAATAACATACGTAAAAGTTTGTCAAATCCCTTGACACATACAACGGACTTAATAAATGGCGGCCATTATTAAATGCTGTACACTGTGTAAGTTCTCTAAAGGTAGGATAACCTATTATTCATAGTGGACTTACCAACATCTACAAGAGTTCCTGGTACATAGTAAAATATTCAAGAAATAATTGTTTATGTATGTATCTTGAATCAAATATAGGTCTGAATTCAAAACTTAAGTGTAAAAATCTTACTTGGTTGTAATAAAGAGCCACTGGACATTTTCAAACATAACATGATAAAAGCAACTGGGATAAAGAAAGCTTGAAAAAGATATATGATGTGTCAAAAAATCATAATGTCAGAGGCACAGAAACAGATCTAATTCCAAACACCCCCTTTTTTTTTTTTTTTTTGGCTTACACCACGGGGCTTAAGGGATCTTAGTTCCCAGACCAGGGACTGAACTCAGGCCACAGCCATGAAATCACAGAGTCCTAACCACTGGACCAACAGAGAAGTCCCTAGACACCGACATTTTAAACACTATACCATAAATCTTTTCATTGTGTCATAAAAGAAGCTATATATTTGACTTTCATTTAGCAAAACCAAGATTCATTACAGAAAAAAAAAATAACTATTTTCGAATAACTATTAAGATTCCTCATTAAAGCTTATGAGCATTTCCCCCATCAGTTACTGACCCGAGAGACAGAAAGGAAAACACAGCCTCTGACTTTAAGCAAAGGTGTGCATCTGCATTTTCTGCATGTGTACTCTACTAATCAGCACGTGTCAACTTACACGCAAGCAGCGCGGAAGACAAGCTTTGGAGAGACAAACCAGGGTTCAACTGACTGGCCTAGCGGTTAACGACTCGGGGGAAAAATTCGTTAGCCACCGGCGCCCGTGTTTCATTATGTGAAAATAATGCTACCTCTTTGAGAGATTTGTTGTGACTGAGTAAAGAATTCAAACATTTAGCTGTGGGTAATGACGAGGATACCGTATACAGCACAGTCGACTGCAACACCCATGATGCAGAACCTGAAATTTACACCCAGGCTACTTCCAATACGGTCTTTAGATATTATCCCAGAAAAAAACACTGTAAACCTATTTCGCAATGAAGCCACAATCTCATGAATCAGGCGCTGATACGAGAAAAGCAAGACACAAAAGACTATTTAAAAAGTGAAGAGAAACTGAGGGGCTAACGAGTCCCCTTTCCTCGCGTGAACTGCGATAACTTACATACAAACACCAAAGTTTTGTATCCTCATCACTGAGGATGCCAGGCACCTGGCGGGCATTCCATACATGCTGCTGAAGACCAGGCGTGGCGGTCGCTTTAGCACCACCGCCAAGGACCACAGCATGAAAGGGGAACGATTCGGGGTACAGAGGTTAGAGAGGTCCTGGGATTAAAGTCGCGAGACCAGAAAGGGCTGCCGGGTGGCAGGTGAAGAGACGGAAAAACGGGTAGAAAGGGACGAGGAACGCGGCGCACGCGCATTCGCGACCCCTCCCTGGGCCGCGGACCTGCTGCGCGAGAAGCTGTCGACGTAACTTCTGCCGCTCTCGGATCTCCTGCAAGCGGCTGTCCATGTCCCGACTTGTTTTCCACTACCTCGAAAACCTGGCAATTAGCGGATGAACCCTTGCTCCAATTTCTCTTCGGAATCTGTGGATCACAAAATTTTCCAGCCGCTTCAGGAGGCGGGTACCCAATGCCCTCTCCTCAGTAGGTGTTTCCGGCGCGGCCGGAATTTTGCGCCACGGAGCCCGGAAGTCCCGCCTCCCCCTGGACGCCCGCGATTTGACGCTATTTAGCAGAGGCCCAATGAATGTCCTGCGGCGCCCGGGGTGTCACGGAAGGTTCCCGCCCTTCCGAGAGCGCGGGCTGTCAGAGTGGTGCGGGCAGGTGGTCTGCCCTCTCACTGTCCTCTCCTGGGACTGCAGGCTTCCTAGGTCTGTTAGCACTGTTTCCGAGTTGTGGGCTGTATTGTTACTTTTCCAGTAACTCCCCAGTGGCTGGTGCTGGCGTTTTAAAAATTGCTGGATACCAGGTTTTTTGCTAAAAGCACAGACTCGAGTCCGATTGCCGGGTTTAAACCTGGGACTTTACTACCTAAATGACCTTGGCTAGTTAATCACCCTCTGTGTGCCTCTAGTTTTCTCATTTGTACAGTGGGAGTGATAAGAGGGCCTACTTCACAGAGTTGAAGATAGAATAAGCAGAGCTAGAAGCATACCACCATGGATGTGTTTATTGAGATTTTTATTATTACTTATATTTCCCTTTAGGCAGGGAACAACAATGCAGGAGACATAAGAGACACGGGTTCGATCCCTGGGTCAGGAAGATTCCCCTGGAGGAGGGCACAGCAACCCACTCCAGTTTTCTTGTCTGGAGAATCCCATGGACAGAGAAACCTCGCAGAGTTGGACAGGACTGAGCGACTAACACTTTCACTTTGACTTTTTTGTCCTCTATTGCAGTTCAGTTCAGTTCAGTCGCTCAGTCATGTCTGACTCTTTGGGACCTCATGAACCGCAGCACGCCAGGCCTCCCTGTCCATCACCAACTCCCGGAGTCCACCCAAACCCATGCCCATCAAGTCGGTGATGCCATCCAACCATCTCATCCTCTGTCGTCCCCTTCTCCTCCTGCCCTCAATCTTTCCCAGCATCAGGGTCTTTTCAAATGAGTCAGCTCTTTGCATCAGGTGGCCAAAGTATTGGAGTTTCAGCTTCAACATCAGTCCTTCCAATGAACATCCAAGACTGATCTCCTTTAGGATGGACTGATTGGATCTCCTTACAGTCCAAGGGACTCTCAAGAGTCTTCTCCAACACCACAGTTCAAAAGCATCGTTCTTTGGGGCTCAGCTTTCTTTATAGTCCAACTCTCACATCCATACATGACCACTGGAAAAACCATAGCTTTGACTAGACGGACCTTTGTTGGCAAAGTAATGTGTCTGCTTTTTAATATGCTGTCTAGGTTGGTCATAACTTTCCTTCCAAGGAGTAAGCGTCTTTTAATTTCATGGCTGCAGTCACCATCTGCAGTGATTTTGGAGCCCAGGAAAATTAATCACTAAAGGGATGCTGTCTGTACACTTAAATTATACATAAATGGCCCATCTCTGGGAACCCTGGTTTCCAGGGAGTGCGCATTAAGCTAAAATCCTTCTCATAGGAAACATCCTGACCAGACCCACCTGTGAATCACTGCCAGGAGAAAGAGATTAATACATCCCCCTCCAGAGGCTGATAGGAAACAGAAAGTGTTTGACTCCCTCCACTTTTACTATAAAAAAAAGCCTAAGTTCCAGCTTAGGCAAGATGGTTCTTTGGGGCATGAGCCCACTCTCTTCTTGCTTAACTGACTTTCCAAAGGAAGTCATTATTCCTTGTCCCAACTACTTGCCTCTTGATTACTGGCCTTTTGTGCAGCAAGCAGTATGAGCTTAGACTTGGTAACAGATGGGTCAAAGGAAAACAAGTCTTTGTTGTATTCTAGAGGTCAGATGCTAGGGGGCCCGCTTTTAGTGTGTGCATTTGTCTTAGCTGGAAATAACCCTGAGATATACTGCTTGTAGAAGGGGGCTCACTAATGATTCTCCTCTCTTTATAGGAAGGCAGCAAAGATGAAGTCTTAAGTTATTACCACTATACACCATATTATCATCTTATTCCAAATTCAAAGTACTAGCAGAAGTAGGCTAAGAAAGTCATGTGGCTCCATGTTTAGTTGGAAATTGGGCAAGTACTTAGTAATATTTAGTAACAAGTCTATATTCTTCAAGAGGGGATTTACTTTTTGAAAATAGTATTAAATCCTCCAGATCAAAAGCAAGTGGTGCAGGCTAGGCCAAAAGGGCTAAACTCAGTAACAGGTGGGTCATCGTAAAACATGTCTTGGTTCATGTTCTAGAGGTCAGAAGCTAGGGATCCCCTTTTTGTGCTTTTCATTTGTCTTAGCTGGAAATAACCAGTACTAGACTCTACCAATTGTCATGAATTTTTCAATAAGTAGCTCTGAAAGGCAATTTCAAAAAAGGAGTCCTAAAATTCCTTTGAGTGGTGGCAGCACTATTTGAAAAAGTGTGCTGACTTCCAAGGGCCCTATACTGTAAAAGACAGTACTGCTGCTGCTGCTGCTAAGTCGCTTCAGTCGTGTCCAACTCTGTGCGACCCCATAGATGGCAGCCCACCAGGCTCCCCTGTCCCTGGGATTCTCCAGGCAAGAACACAGGAGTGGGTTGCCATTTCCTTCTCCAATGCATGAAAGTGAAAAGTGAAAGTGAAGTCGCTCAGTCGTGTCCGACTCTTAGCGACCCCATGGACTGCAGCCCACCAAGCTCCTCTGTCCATGGGATTTTCCAGGCAAGAGTACTGGAGTGGGGTGCCATTGCCAATACTAACTTGTACTTAAAAATCAGCTGCATCACTTGCCAGTCACATGAGTACTGATTCGAACTTTTATTGATCAGTGATGTAAATAGACATTTTGTTCACTCAAATACGCATTGATATTTATTGAGCATTTTATATGGTAGACACTATGGTGGACCCTCGGGTATATCAATGACCAAAAACCAAACAAATCAAATAGTTTTTCTTTAAGGAGCTTACTATCAAAAGGAGGGAAAATTTTTTTTCCTGGTAAAGTGCAGTGCAGTGAGTGGTACTTGAACCTCATACTCACCCACACTCTGCTCTGTGATGATGGTTGAGCTGGGAGTTCACAACTGAATTTCCCAGCTTGCCTTGTCTGATGGCTTCTTATAAGATTCTGCAAAGAATTCTGCACAGGCAGATTAGAAGGTGGAACATGGAATAGCTATTGCCCCTTATTTCTCCACCTCTCTGCTTCTGTATCTGGGGGAATGGCTGTGGCCTTTATAAAGTCGTAGAGTCAGTTGAGGAAGCCCCTCCTTAGTGGTCCCACCTTCCCTTTCCCTACACTCAGGTGGGTGTCCCCAGAAATGACTTTGCTCTTGGGCTTTGAAAATACCACCTCCCCACTCTATCCTACCAGCTCTAGGGCTGGCAGCCACTTCCTGAAGTTAGGAATTTATGATTTAATCTCACCTTCCCCTTTTTGCTCTTCTAGCCTTCAACATTTCTCCATAGCAAATGCTGTCTCTTTAGAATTCCTTGTATGATTTGTTTTCCTGCCTGAAATGTGTACTGATAAAGAAACAAATGTGTGCTACCTTATAGTATGTACAAAGCCATTGGCGTGTAGCAGAGAGTTGTTGCAGTTTTCACAAACAAAGGGATATAACTCTGAAGTCTGTCTCCCAATGAATTTTAAAACACCAGCCCACACCATCACACATGTAGAGTACTGTACATGAGCATCAGTAATATTTCTTCATCACGACAAAATAAGGGCCACTAGGGAATGTGCGTGGCAGGGGCGGGGGAGAAGAAATTTGAAAATTCCCCAAATATAATTCATATTCTTTGAAAAAGCAATTTTACTTGTAGGCACTTATTTTAAGGAAGTAATGAGAAATGCAAGCTTCCAGGTGGCTCAGTGGTAAAGAATCCACCTGCCAATGCAGGAGATGTGGGTTCAGTTCCTAGTTTGGGAAGCTCCCCTGGAGGAGGGAATGGCAAGCCGCTCTAGTCTTCTTGCCAGAAAAATCCCATGGACAGAGGAGCCTGGCGGGCTACAGTCCATGGGGTCACAAAAGAATCTGACATGATATAGCGGCTAAACAACAAGAAATGAAAGATCTAGGTAACAATTAATGCATCTCCCCTCTTGGGCTCCATCCCATAGGCCTACAAGTCCTGTGCTCATCCAGCATCAAGCCCAGAGTTAGCAACAGAGACACTAATGGTTTAATGGATGGGGAACTAACATGTGTGAAGCAAGTCCTGGAGCAACACCTCATGGTGTATGGCAAATGGCAGGCAAGATGTGGTGGCCATCTTCACTGGGGGGACGGGAGTATATTACCAGTTATAAGGGAACTGATGTCAGAAGGGCTCATTCGTTACTAGGGAAACCAGTAGAGGGGCATGCCCTTCACCACCCTTTGGTGAGAACAATCACTAAATCACTAGCTGAAGCCTAAGGCAAGTACATAGGAAGGTCAGTCATGTGATTAGGGTGCAGGCAGTAGGAGTGGGGGGGGATGTACAGAGAGCAAGACAGCAAAGGTCTTCAGTGACCTGACCATGCATTCCCCCTAAGTTCCTTGAGGATGACTCTTCCAAACTTGTGTATCCAACTGCCTATTGTCCATCTTACTAAAATGTCCCTCACAGTCTCAAAGTTGAGATGGCTATAAAGTGAATTCATCAATTACCCCCATCCGTTAATTTTTAATTAATTGTTATTGAAGTATAGTTGCTTTACAATGTTGTGTTAGTTTCTGCTGTACAGCAAAATGAATACATGTACATATCCCCTCCCTTTTGGGTTTCCTTCCCATTCAGGTCACCACAGTGCACTAAGTAGAGTTCCCTGTGCCTATCTTTTAAATTCTACTCCAAAAATGTTTCCTCTTTCAGTGAGTGGGATCAATCAGTTCAGTTCAGTCACTCAGTCATGTCCGACTCTTTGCGCCCCCATGAACTGCAGCATACCAGGCCTCCCTGTCCATCACCAATTCCCGGAGTTCACTCAAACTCACGTCCATCGAGTCGGTGATGCCATCCAGCCATCTCATTCTCTGCCGTCCCCTTCTCC
>NW_011494933.1:648896-655208 GCF_000754665.1 Bison bison bison
AGTAATGTCTCTGCTTTTCAAAATGCTATCTAGGTTGGTCATAACTTTCCTTCCAAGGAGTAAGTGTCTTTTAATTTCATGGCTGCAATCACCCATTTTCCTAAATAAGAAGCACTCTACCTCTCCTTCAGCCTCCTTATCTGCTTTGTGACTGTAATCTCTTCCCCCACCTTAACACTCACACAGATACCCTAGTCTTCATTTCTGTAAACACAACCTTGGATGATATGTATCCTGATTCATATCCTAATTTTCCTATCAGTTTTCAGTCTATCAAATTCTTACTAGAGATTTGTGGAAAAATTAAAATTTATCACTTCTGACTCTACTAAACATTTTTACATGCTTCCCCATTGTCTGGGGCAGTGCTGTCCAAGAAAATTTTTATAATTATAGAAACTCACTATTTGCACTAAGTCACTAGCCATATGTATCCACTGAGGATTTGAACTGTGCCTAGTGTACTCAAGGAACAGAATTTTTATTTGATTTTAATTAATTATATGTAATTAACCATATTTGGTTTATCAGCTACTATATTATATAACAGAGCTCTAGGTTCAAGGGGATTAAAATCTGAACTACCCAGCATTATATGTAAAACAGTCCTCTGTTAGCCCTCCCATTTTCATTCTATTCTCCTTTATGTACCCAATCTTCCAGGTATATTAAAAAATTTTATCTATTTTCCTAAAACATACCTTTTTTCTTGTATGTTTTATGAACTTATAACTGGGTGAAAGAAAATCTCCTAAAGTAAAAAGAGATATTCTTAAAAGACTTTAAAAAATACATTTGGTAAGAAACTTTTTAGGAAGCAGCTAAAGAACTAGAAATGAATGCTTTCTCCCAGTGCCTTGGAAACAACAAACGCTCAACAAATGTTTATTGATGAACTCTTTGAGGCTACCTGTCTAATTTTTCTGAGCTTCATTGGGAAGGTTGGTTGTCAGTAGCTGTTTTGGGAGGGATGGGAGACAGCCAGTTAGCATTTGAGATTTGCCACATCATCCGTGGAAATTCATTTACAGCCATTGGGTGCAGGTTTCTCAGTCTGTGCGTGTGTTGTGCCCAACAGGACAGCGGTTAAGATCTAGTGCAGCTGTAGCACAAGAGAATATTTAGCAAGCCTCATGTGTCAAATAAATGGACTACATGAGAAACAGGGATTAAGATGGTTTTTCTTATCATCTGTCAATAGATTTTTTAAAAGGCATTGTGATTAAATTATTCTGGAGACTTTCCTGGTGGGCCAGTGGCTAAAATTCCACACTCCCAAAGAAGGGGGCCCAGTTTCTATCTCTGGCCAGGGAAATGGATTGCACATGCCACAGTTAAAGAGTTTGAATGCTGCAACGAAAGATCCTGCATGCTGAAATGACAGTCAAAGATCCCACTGTCGCAACTAAGACCTGGTGGAACCAAGTAAATTTTTAAAAATACTTAAAATATTTTATAAAAGATTCATTTTCTGGACTATAAAGAAGAATATTTCACAGATTATATGTCAGTGTTAACTGGAAAATTGTGGAGAATGGAGTATGTTTGATTTACCTGGAGAATTAGCACAAAAAAATCCCTAATCTTTTCAAAATGACAAAAATAAGGAAGTAAGTGAGACAAGGCAAAGTGAAAAGCATAAAATAATGCAAAGACAGTTTAAGTAATGTCAACACACTTAACTAAATAGATGAAGAAAAATGTTTAAGTATTGGTTAGTGTGATGTTAAATGACTGTATTATTTGCAAAAATCAGTTCTGCTGGAGCACACAAAAGAGGGTGGATGAATCCCATAGGATAGGTTAAGTACAGGTAATGAGTAAGGCCTTGGAGTACAGAATAAAGCAGGGCAAAGGCTAACAGAGTTTTACCAAGAGAACACACTGGTCATAGCAAACACCCTCTTCTAAAAACACAAGAGAAGACTCTATACATGGACATTACCATATGGTCAATACCGAAATGAGATGGATTATATTCTTTACAGCCAAAGAAGAAGCAGCTCTATACAGTAAACAAAAACAAGACCTGGAGCTGACTGTGGCTCAGATCATGAACCCCCTTACTGCAAAATTCAGACTTAAATTGAAGAAAGTAGGGAAAACCACTAGACCATTCAGGTATGACCTAAATCAAATGCCTTACAGTGGAAGTGACGAATAGATTCAAGGGATTAGATCTGATAGACAGAGTGCCTGAAGAGCTATGGATGGAGGTTTGTGACATTGTACAGGAGGCAGTGATCAAGACCATCCACAAGAAAAAGTAATGCAAAAAGGCAAAATGGTTGTCTGAGGAGGCCTTACAAATAGCTGAGAAGTGAAGAGAAGTGAAAGGCAAAGAAGAAAAGGAAAGATATATCCATTTGAATGCAGAGTTTCAAAGAATAGCAAGGAGAGATAAAAAAGCCTTCCTCAATGATCAATGCAGAGAAATAGAGGAAAACAATCCAATGGGAAAGACTAGAGATCTCTTCAAGAAAATTAGAGATACCAAGGGAATATTTCATGCAAAGATGGGCAAAATAAAGGGTAGAAATGGTATGAGCCTAACAGAAGCAGAAGATATTAAGAAGAGGTGGCAAAAATACACAGCCATATTATACAAAAAAGATCTTCATGACCCAGCTAACCATGATGGTGTGATCACTCACCTAGAGCCAGACATCTTGGAATGTGACCTCATAGCATCACTATGAACAAAGCTAGTGGAGGTGATGGAATGCCAGTTGAGCTATTTCAAATCCTGAAAGATGATGCTGTGAAAGTGTGGCCCTTCAATATGCCAGCAAATTTGGAAAACTCAGCAGTGGCCACAGGACTGGAAAAGTTCAGTATTCATCCCAATCCGAAAGAAAGGCAATGCCAAATAATATTCAAACTACCGCACAATTGCACTCATCTCAAACACTAGCAAAGTAACTCTCAAAATTACCCTAGCCAGGCTTCAACAGTATGTAAACCATGAACTTCCAGATGTTCAAACTGGATTTTAAAAAGCAGAGGAACCAAAGATCAAATTGCCAATTTTTGGATCATTGAAAAAGCAAGAGAGTTCCAGAAAAACACCTACTTCAGCTTATTGAACATGCCAAAGCCTTTGTGTGGATTACAACAAACTGTGGAACATTCTGAAAGAGATGGGAATATCAGACCATCTGACCTGCGACCTGCCTCCTGAGAAATCTGTATTTAGGTCAAGAAGCAACAGTTAGAATTGGACATGGAACAACAGACTGGTTCCAAATCAAGAAAGGAGTATGTCAAGGCTCTATATTGTCACCCTGCTTATTTAACTTATATGCAGAGTACATCATTAGAAACACTGGGCTGGAAGAAGCACAAGCTGGAATCAAGATTGCCAGGAGAAATATCAATAATCTCAGATATGCAGCTGACACCACCCTTATGGCAGAAACTGAAGAACTAAAGAAACTCTTGATGAAAGTGAAAGAGGAAACTGAAAAAGTTGGCTTCAGTCAGTCAGTCAGTCAGTTCAGTTGCTCAGGCATGTCCGAATTTTCGTGACCCCATGGACCACAGCATGGCAGGCCTCCCTGTAAATCACCAACTCCCAGAGCTTACTCAAACTCATGTCCATTGCGTCGGTGATGCCACCCAACCTACTCATTCTCTGTCATCCCCTCCTCCTCCTGCCTTCAATCTTTCCCAGCATCAAGGTCTTTTCAAATGAGTAAGTTCTTTGAATCAGGTGGCCAAAGTATTGGAGTTTCAGCTTCAACATCAGTCCTTCCAATGAACACCCAGGGCTGATCTCCTTTAGAATGGACTGGTTGGATCTCCTTGCAGTCCAAGGGACTCTCAAGAGTCTTCTCCAACACCACAGTTCAAAAGCATCAATTCTTCAGCGCTCAGCTTTCTTCACAGTCCAACTCTCACATCCATACATGACCACAGGAAAAAGCATAGCCTTGGCTAGATGGACCTTTATTGGCAAAGTAATGTCTCTGCTTGTTAGTATGCTGTCTAGGTTGGTCATAACTTTTCTTTCAAGGAGTAAGCAGAGACATCTGGACATCACCAGATGGTCAATACTGAAATCAGATTGATTATCTTCTTTGCAGCCAAAGATGGAGAAACTCTATACAGTCAGCAAAAACAAGACCAGGAACTGACTGTGGCTCAGATCATAAACTCCTTATTGCCAAGTTCAGACTTAAATTGAAGAAAGTAGGGAAAATCAAAAAGTTGTCTTAAAACTCAACATTCAGGAAACTAACATCATGGCATCACTTCATCCATCACCAATCCATCACTTTATTGCAAATAGATGGAGAAATAATGGAAACAGTGAGAGACTTTATATTTGGGGCTCAAAAATCACTGCAGATGGTGACTGCAGCCATAAAATTAAAAGATGCTTGCTCCTTGGAAGAAAAGTTATGAACAACCTAGGCAGCATATTAAAAAGCAGAGACGTTAGTTTGCCAACGAAGGTCCATCTAGTCAAAGCTATGGTTTTTCCAGTAGTCATGTATGGATGTGAGAGTTGGATTATAAAGAAAGCTGAGCGCTGAAGAATTGATGCTTTTGAACTGTGGTGTTGGAGAACACTCCTGAGACTCCCTTGGACTGCAAGGATATCTAACCAGTCAACCCTGAAGGAAATCAGTCCTTAATATTCATTGGAAGGACTGATGCTGAAGCTGAAACGCCAATACTTTGGCCACCTGTTGTGAAGAATGGACTCATTGGAAATGACTCTGATGCTGGGAAAGAAAGATTGAAGGCAGGAGGACAAGGGGATAACAGAAGATGAGATGGTTGGATGGCATCACTGTCGTGATGGACATGAGTTTGAGTAAGCTCCACGAGTTGGTGATGGACAGGGAAGACTGGCATACTGCAGTCCATGGGGTTGCAAAGAGTCAGACATGACTGAGCAACTGAACTGAACTGATACTTTAAAACATTTAAATTATCAAGAAGAGAGGAGAGTAAGTGGCTTTAAAAACACTTATAATTAGGAGGAAGTGCATGTATAGTTCTGCTGCTGCTGCTGCTAAGTCACTTTAGTCGTGTCCGACTCTGTGCAACCCCATAGATGGCAGCCCACCAGGCTCCCCCGTCCCTGGGATTCTCCAGGCAAGAGCACTGGAGTGGGTTGCCATTTCCTTCTCCAATGCATGAAAATGAAAAGTGAAAGTGAAGTCGCTTAGTCCTGTCTGACTTTTAGCGACCCCATGGACTGCAGCCTACCAGGCTCCTCCATCCATGGGATTCTCCAGGCAAGAGTACTGGAGTGGGTTGCCATTGCCTTCTCTGATGTATAGTTCTACTTTCTATGAATTCTTCTATTATTTCTATTCAATTTCTTCAACATTCCCTGTATCTTTATTGCTATTTAAAAAACACTAATAGTGCAATTTTAAAGATCTGTGAGATAAAAAATTTAATAAAATGAAATATCCCTATGAGATGAAAGCAATTTCCCCCTAATTTATCTCTTCTATAATTTATTTTAACAGGTCAGTGTATCTCAATGTCCTGGAGGAGGAAAGGGCAACTCACTCCAGGATTTGTGCCCGAAAAACCCCATGGACAGAGGAGCCTGGTGGACTACAGTCCATGGGGTTGCAAAGAGTCAATCCCGACTGAGCCACTGAGCACTCACACAGGTGTCTCTATGTAACGCAGAAAATGTTGAGTTAAAAATCTGTAAAGTTTGAAATACCTGTAACAGCATGTAGGGCTTTCTCTAAGAAGATTACCATACTTATGTAAGAAATGAAATTGTTTATGAAGCAAATACTTTTGGTAGCTTATTCAGTGGTTTTGAAAGAATAGGAAGTTTTGTACTGTAGCTCACTCCAACTAACAGCCTTAATGCTTTACACTATTTTTAAAATGTGTTTGTTTTTACAGCTTAATTCTTACTTTGAGTATTCTCTCTCTCCAGAATTTGAAATGTTAAAAACAATTAGAAAAAGAAAGTACATTCTTGAATGAATCAAAATACAACCTATAGGGACGTCCTTGGTGTTCCAGTGGTTCAGTTCAGTTCAGTTCAGTTCATTTCAGTTCAGTTCAGTCGCTCAGTCGTGTCCAACTTTTTGCGACCCCATGTTCATAGCACTCCAGGCCTCCCTGTCCATCACCAACTCCTGGAGTTCACTCACACTCATGTCCATCGAGTTGGTGATGCCATCCAGTCATCTCATCCTCTGTCATCCCCTTCTCCTCTTGCCCCCAGTCCCTCCCAGCATCTTGGGAAAAGACCTCCCAGGGTCTTTTCCAATGAGTCAACTCTTCGCATGAGGTGGCCAAAGTATTGGAGTTTCAGCTTCAGCA
>NW_011494933.1:655308-656638 GCF_000754665.1 Bison bison bison
TCCCCTTCTCCTCTTGCCCCCAGTCCCTCCCAGCATCTTGGGAAAAGACCTCCCAGGGTCTTTTCCAATGAGTCAACTCTTCGCATGAGGTGGCCAAAGTATTGGAGTTTCAGCTTCAGCATCAGTCCTTCCAATGAACACCCAGGACTGATCTCCTTTAGGATGGACTGGTTGTATCTCCTTGCAGTCCAAGGGACTCTCAAGAGTCTTCTCCAACACCACAGTTCAAAACCATCAATTCTTTGGCGTTCAGCTTTCCTCACAGTCCAACTCTCACATCCATACATGACCACTGGAAAAACCATAGCCTTGACTAGATAGACCTTTCTTGGAAAAGTAATATCTCTGCTTTTCAATATGCTACCTAACTTGGTCATAACTTTCCTTCCAAGGAGTAAGCATCTTTTAATTTCATGGCTGCAATCACCATCTGCAGTGATTTTGGAGCCTGCCAAAATAAAGTCTGACACTGTTTCCACTGTTTCCCCATCTATCTGCCATGAAGTGATGGGACCAGATGCCATGATCTTAGTTTTCTGAATGTTGAGCTTTTAAGCCAACTTTTTCACTCTCCTCTTTCACTTTCATGTGGTTAAGAATCCACAATCTGACACAGGGGACACAGGGTCTATCCCTGACTGAAGAACTAATTCCCACACGATGCTGGGCAACTAAGCTTGCTTGCCACAACTAGAGAAAGCCAGCGCAGCAAAGACCCAGTGTGGCCAAAAATAATAAATGCGTAAAACTCATATTCAAAGAGGAATTGATGATATAATAGTAACTGTGGCAATGGCAACCCACTCCCATACTCTTGCCTGGAGAATCCCATGGACAGAGGAGCCTGGTAGGCTGCAGTCCGTGGGGTCACTAAGTGTCAGGCATGACTGATTGACTTCACTTTCACTTTTCTCTTTCACACCTTGGAGAAGGAAATGGCAACCCACTCCAGTGTTCATGCCTGGAGAATCCCAGGGACGGGGGAGCCTGGTGGGCTGCCATCTATGGGGTCGCGGACACAACTGAAACGACTTAGCAGCAGCAGCAGCTTACTTTTTAGTGATCTGTTTGGGATTTGGGGGATTTTTAAATATTTAAAGTATTTAATAAAACACACATACAAACTGTACAAGATTTGGTCTCAGAAATTACAAAGTACTATTATAAAGGAATCCACTAGTCCAGAAATTTGGATCAGAAAAATGCTAAAAACTATTTTTGTAACTTTATACCCAAACTTCCCAGCTGGCGCTCATGGTAAAGAACCTGCCTGCCAGTGTAACAGAGGTTGAGAGACGCGAGTTCAATTCCTGAGTCGGGAAGATCCCCT
>NW_011494933.1:656738-657291 GCF_000754665.1 Bison bison bison
GTTGCCATTTCCTTCTCCAATGCATGAAAGTGAAAAGTGAAAGTGAAGTCGCTCAGTCGTGTCTGACTCCTAGAGACCCCATGGACTGCAGCCCACCAGGCTCCTCCATCCATGGGATTTTCCAGGCAAGAGTACCTAGAAAGGTGTAATGGGGGAGGTGGGAGTGGGGAGAGGCTCAATACACAGGGGATAGGAGTATACATAGAGCTGATTTACTTTGCTGTACAGCAAAAGCAAAGGAGAAGAGGAAAAATCAAATCAGACTTAAATTGAAGAAAGTGGAGAAAACCACTAGATCATTCATTCAGGTATGACCTAAATCAAATCCCTTATGATTATACAGTGGAAGTGAGAAATAGATTTAAGGGACTAGATCTGATAGACAGAGTACCTGAAGAACTATGGACGGAGGTTCGTGACATTGTAAAGGAGACAGGGATCAGTACCATCCCCATGGAAAAGAAATGCAAAAAAGCAAAATGGCTGTCTGAGGAGGCCTTACAAATAGCTGTGAAGAGAAGATAAGTGAAAAGCAAAGGAGAAAAGGAAAGAT
>NW_011494933.1:657391-658040 GCF_000754665.1 Bison bison bison
AGATCCCCTGGAGGAGAGCATGGCAATGCACTCCAGTATTCTTGCCTGGAGAATTCCATGGACAGAGGAGCCTGGTGGGCTACAGCCCATAGGATCTCACAGAGTCAAATATGACTGAAGCGACTTAGCACGCAGGCACCATGATTATAGATTTCATTGGATACATTCTTTAAAACAGGCGACATATTAATACAGAGTGAAGTAATCAGAAAGAGAAAAACATCATATATTAATGCATGTGTATGGAATCTAGAAAGATGGTATAGATGAGCCTGTTTTCAGGGCAGGAACAGAGATGCAGACGTAGATTATGGATAAGTGGACACGGGAGAGGGGGGAATGGAGTGTAGAACAGGTAGCTAGTGGGAAGCAGCTGTATAGCACAGGGAAATCAGCTCGGCGCTCTGCGATGACCTGCTGCTACTGCTAAGTCGCTTCAGGCATGTCCAACTCTGTGCGACCCCAGAGACAGCAGCCCACCAGGCTCCCCCCCTCCCTGGGATTCTCCAGGCAAGAACACTGGAGTGGGTTGCCATTTCCTTCTCCAATGCATGAAAGTGAAAAGTGAAAGTGAAGTCGCTCAGTCGTGTCTGACTCCTAGAGACCCCATGGACTGCAGCCCACCAGGCTCCTCCATCCATGGGATTTT
>NW_011494933.1:659068-666567 GCF_000754665.1 Bison bison bison
TCCCACCACTTCATGGGAAATAGATGGGGAAACAGTGGAAACAGTGTCAGACTTTATTTTTGGGGGCTCCAAAATCACTGCAGATGGTGGCTGCAGCCATGAAATTAAAAGACGCTTACTCCTTGGAAGGAAAGTTATGACCAACCTAGACAGCATATTCAAAAGCAGAGACATTACTTTGCCAAACAAAGGTCCATCTAGTCAAGGCTATGGTTTTTCCAGTAGTCATGTATGGATGTGAGAGTTGGACTGTGAAGAAGGCTGAGTGCTGAAGAATTGATGCTTTTGAACTGTGGTGTTGGAGAAGACTCTTGAGAGTCCCTTGGACTGCAAGGAGATCCAACCAGTCCATTCTGAAGGAGATCAGTCCTGGGATTTCTTTGGAAGGAATGATGCTAAAGCTGAAACTCCAGTACTTTGGCTACCTCATGCGAAGAGTTGACTCATTGGAAAAGACTCTGATGCTGGGAGGGATTGGGGGCAGGAGGAGAAGGGGACGACAGAGGATGAGATGGCTGGATGGCATCACCGACTCGATGGATGTGAATTTGGGTCAACTCCGGGAGTTGGTGATGGACAGGGAGACCTGGTGTGCTGGGATTCATGGGGTCGCAGAGTTGGACACGACTGAGTGACTGAACTGAACTTAACTGATCAATAGGTATGTCTTGCCTCAAACAAGATAAGGACCTTACCATCAGCCCATTTCCTTCTGTCCTGCCTCAGCCCTTCACCAGCCCATATTGGTATCATCTAGCATTTTTGTTCAGAATTGATATAAATATATTTTAAATGCTTCTTTCGCATTTTTTTCCTGAAGTCAATGCTTAATGAACTTATCTTTATATTATTTTGTTCATCTTTAAATATAAATATAAAGTTGTTTTCTCCAGAATTTATTTCTCTCTTGATGGAGTATTTCCTCCAAGAGTCATTGCAAAGAAGGTTTTTGAGTGAAAATCTTTTGCCTCCTTATATTATCAAGCTCTTACAAATGTAGTTTTCCTAGAAGTAAAAAATCTAGGTTAAAAGTTGTTGTGTTAAAATCCTATGAAAATATTAACTCTATTACCTTCTTGCACCTAGAGTGGCTAATGAAAGGCTAATGGCAAGCTGATTTTTGTTTCTCTATAGGCAATATGCATTTTCTCTCAGAAATCTAAGATGTTTTCTTTGTCTTTGATGTTGCAATGTGAATTGGCCATTCCCCATCTCCACCCTTTCCATGATCTTCCAGGCAATCCTATCCCTTAGGAAACCTTCTATCAGTTTTACCAACCTGGGCACTGTTCTTTGCAGCAACTGTTTCCTTGGGCTGTAATTATCTGGCCAGAGTTGGGGTGCAGCGGGTGAAGGAGTAGGATGCATGCTCAGGGCATAGTCAGCTTGCCTGCCTTAGTTATTACATGCTACCGTATCATTACCCTGGGCTGGCACTGAGCCGGAGCTAGTGTTTTTCCGCCCTGCAGAGGCAGTGGGATGGGAAATAATTAGCCAGAACAATGTAGGCGAGAGAAAAGGACAACTCTTCCTCCAAGCAAACCTCCATCCCTATGCCTAGCTCTCTTCACCTGGAGGTCACTATTCCCTGTGATCATCTCCTTCCTCTTCCACACACACACACACACACACACACACACACACAGCTTTTGTTTCTTGAAAGAGGTAGATACAGCCTTAGAAGAAAGCTTTGTAAATATCCTCAGGTGATTCTGAGACACAGAGAAGTATTTAAACCTTTGGAGCATAGATCAAACTTTTTTGCTCATGATTAAGAAAGTAATAATTGGGCTAAAGAGAGTAACAGAATGCAGGCACAGGAGTATCTTAGGCTGAGAGAAAATGAAATCAAGAAAGAGAGCAAGGGAGACCAAAATTCTGGGTAAGAAGTTTCCTGGAATGAAGTCCAAAGCATGAACCTCTTGAATAGTCACCAGCTACCTATATAGTGAAAGCCAGTGCGCTAGCTGGATCTATTCCCTTGAAAAACCGTACAATTCATTAGAAGGGCAGTGACTGGCTGAGCTGCTTTTGATAGCTGTTCCCTAGTGCAGTTGTAAGGTCCTTAAATCATCAGAGAACAAGGTCTAGTCCTTTACCTCTTGGCTAGAGTGTCAGATTGAGAAGAAGCTCTCAAAATGAAGAATGGAATAAAGCTATGTTGAGGAGAGTTATTTTATGTCTGTCCTAATGGCATAGAACCGATGGGCAACAGGATGCTCCCTCTCTGGATTTCATTTTCTCTAGGTCCCAGAAATGTAAGAAGTCGTTCGGTCATGTCTGACTCCTTGCAACTCAATAGACTCTAGCCCTCCAGGTTCCTCTGTCCATGGGATTTTCCAGGCAAGAATACTGGAGTGGGTTGCCATTTCCTTCTCCAGAGGATCTTTCTGACCCAGGGACCGAACCCGGGTCTCCTCCATTGCAGGCAGACTCTTTGCCATCTGAGCACCAGTACTCTTCAACTCGGATAAGAACAGATGGTCAGAGATCTGGTGATACAGGATGCAAGAGGCCATCATCACCAGCAGTAGAAACGGAGGCTGCTGAGAGAGGACCAAGAAGACTCAGATCATAAATTGATCTAAGAGACGTTTTGAACACGTCTCGATCCTGAATGAAAGGTTTAGAAGCTAGGTTCCCATGATGCTGCTGGTACAACTGAACCGAGCATTATTCTATTATTACTACTACTGTGACTGTACTGAACCACTATCTCTGTTCCACCCACTCCCCTCCCCCACTGATCTTCTTCTATCTTTCAGTCGAGACAGACTCACAGAATCTCTGATTAAATTGATGATACTCAGTATTCATCATTTTACTGTGATATCTATTAAACTACCTATTTAGATTGCATAGCTATTATCTAGTCTTAAGAAAATTCACTAAAAGTAAGTTTTTTTAAGACAATGAAAGAATATTCACTAATGAAAAGGGGTCAAGTAAAGAAAAAGGGATAAAAAACTCTCATCACATCACTCTTAGTGGTAGACTAAAAGGTGGCATAATCTCTATTCATTTTCAAGCCACTCTCCAGAAAGTTGTTACTCTTTGATATGAAAAATTCATTGCTATGATTACAGATTTCACATAGCCCCTGGGCTTTAAAAAAAAATGATCGTGTATCAAGCTTCCATGTGGTATGAAGAAAAATATCCATAACTATCTTAAAAGAATATTAAAGTTTTAAAGGTTTAAACTGCTTTCCATGAGACCAGATTTTCTTCATATACTTTAATCAAAACAACATATCACAGGAAAATCAATGCAGGAAAATATCTAAGAATCCAGCCATTCTTTATTAAGCCAGACATTAAACAGATTTTTTTTTATCATGCAAAGCAGTGCTACTCTTCTTAAAAAAATATTTTGTTTTGGAAAACTTAGTATTTCTCATAAAATATATTGTTTATGCTAACACACAGTGAGATAGTTATTTTTAAATGAATACATTTTTTCTCAAGTTTTTCTCAGTCTTATTTCTAATATTGTAATAATGATTGATATAATCCTCACAAATATAAATTGAGCTCATTGAGATCACCTGTTTTAAGAGAGTAAAGAAGTCCTCGAGAGACTTCTTTGAGAAATCTCAAAGAACCACTGAATTATTTGAGAACCACTAAATTATTTCATTCCTTTTGAATTGCAGTTTAGGAACACAGGATACAAATGGTTAGATGACTTGATCCATGCCATAAAGCTACTTCTTTTTCATAGCTCAAGAATTTTTAAAGCCTGGTTTACATTTATAAGTAAAAATTCTACTTTTATAAATTAAATTACATTTTTTATTTTACTGAATTCTATTACAATATTACTCCTAGTTTTATTAAGGTAACTATAAGGCTCTTTTGATATTTTAAAATTCTTTTAAAAACTCTACACAATGCATTTTATGAAACTGTATCATATATTTTAAGTTTCAGTTTCTTTGAAAATCCTTTCAGAATCAGAATGGATAAATGGACAACTTCTTTTTTTATTTGTGTGTTCTATTATTATGTTGAGTTCCACAGGGTTTCAAGTAAGTGAATGCTAATAATATCAGAAAGCTCTTTCGTTTCAAAATAAGGAATGTGCCTTCAATATTCTAATTATGAAATAGATACATAAACTATAGAATTTTAAGTTTATAAGATGTGTTTCACTGATTTTCTACTAAAGTTTTGAGGCTATGCTGATATATCTAAGAGTCTTATTCTAAAGACACAATTTAAAATGGTCTGAGATGATTTTTCAACCTAGCTAAATTCCAAATTTATCTTTAGACTTAATTGCAACCCAACCCCCAAAATTAATTTAATAGATATAATAGAATCCCACCAGTATCTCTAAGAATGTGGCATCCTTTGTGGCATGAGCTCTTCTTACGCCATCATGTAATAAATGTGCTATTCCATATAAATATAGACACAAAATCACACAGCACTTAGAACAAATAGAAACTGTTTTACATAGCATCTTGATGAGGTAAGCTTGTGTTATATCCTTTTAATACAACGAAACACAAAGCTGTGAAAACCTGTTCAGACTTGCCCAGGTTAAATCACAGAATTACTGATGAAGTCAAAGGATAAAAATTCCCATGGTTTCTGGAACTTGTGAAACACAACAATATCCTCTCTTTCATTTAGAATCAAGACATGTTTGAGATATATTTATTAATATATGGTTCCACTTTTTTATTACTTCATGCAGCATGAATAGAAGACTTGACTTAGTGGTAAGTAGCATGAGTAGAATTTATTTGAAATCAGAGCTCACTTTTCTTTGTTTCTGTAATTAATTAACAACACTATAAATAGTCCCTTTTGAGGATATACTGAATCTACCAGTAGTTGAATACTCAAAAAGAACTTGCATTTTGAAAAGGAAATAGAAATGTAAAGCATGTAATAAATACTAAGTGACCTCTATGTGCTGGGTGTTTGAGATGTGATGAATATGACAGGCAAGGTCACACTTTGAGTGGGGGCAGATGAAGTAAACAAATAATTTCAGCTAGTCTAGTGCAAAAAAATAACACACAACAGAGTAATAACAAAATAAAAAATTTAACTTTTAAAATTTAACTATTGTATAGGATATATTAAATTTTTAGGATTAAAAGATGCTTATTCCTTGGAAGAAAAGCTATGACAAACCTAGACAGTGTATTAAAAAGCAGAGACATCACTTTGCTGACAAAGGTCAGTCTCTTGAAAGTTATGGTTTTTCCAGTAGTTGTGTACAGATGTGAGAGTTAGACCATAAAGAAGACTGAGCACTGAAGAATTGATGCTTTGGAGGTGTGGTGTTGGAGAGGACTCTTGAGAGTCCCTTGCACAGCAAGAAGATCAAACTAGTCAATCCTAAAGGAAATCAACCCTGGATATTCATTGGAAGGGTGATGCTGAAGCTGAAGCTCCAATACTTTGGCCACCTGATGTGAAGAGCCAGTTAAATGGAAAAAACCCTGATGCTGGGAAAGATTGAGGGCAGGAGAAGACAACCAGCAAGGATAAGGTGGTTGGATGGCATCACTGACTCAATGGACATGGGTTTAAGCAAACTCTAGGAGACAGTGAAGGACAGGGAAGCCTGTGAACTTCAGTCCATGGGGCCACAAAGGGTCGGACACGACTGAGTGACTGAACATCATAGGATATATCTTTCACTTAAGTGTACACGTACTTGTGGAAGTTTTGGCTAGGACTTCCAAAGTTTCCAAAGTGTGGATCACAACCACCCTGTCGGACATGTAAAAGAAGCAGAAGATAATTGGCTCTAAGGCTCTAAACTATTCTGTTTGCTTCTGAGTCCTCAAATGATCAAGAAGTGGTGATTGGAGGAGAGAATTTTCAGAGTTCACTGTATTCACAGAGTTCAAGGAAGGGAGGGAGAGCTTAGTCCTGCTTAACCTAAATCAACAAAGGAGGCTTTAAGGAGACTATGGGGGAACCTGAGGTCTGGGGAATATGGGACTGTTTACTTTCCATTTGGAATGGTTGGTTAGTTGCTCAAAAGGACAAGTGGCCACTTTGTAATAGGATTTCTGGTTTTCTTGAATTCTGGCAGTAAAATACTGCTCCCAGAGGCCATTGGGATAAACAATGTGGTTTTTCCATGAACCAAATCTTGGAAAGCCACTCACTTAGGAAGCCAGCATGGGGTCTTCTTAGATTATGCCCCGAAGAATAGCCAAGAGGTAAAAATAGTCCTCTGCAGAAAGAAGCCAAGTAAATAAAGAAAGCTAAAGAACAGCAGACACAGAGATGCATTAGCTCTTGTCATGGGAACCCACAGGGAGAGTAGAGTGGGTCTTGGAAGAATCCATGAAAATGCAAAATGAGAAAGTGTCAATTTTAAGAGACTTCCGTTGTGGTCCAGTGGCTAAGACTTCACTCTCGGCAAGGGAATGAGATTCCACATGTTGCAACTCAGAGTTCACATGCTTCAACTAAGAGTTTGCATGCCGCAACTAAAGATTCCACATGCAGCAACGAAGAGCCAAGATCCCACCTGCCACCACTAAGAAGTGGCGCAGCCAAATACATAAAATAAATATTTTAAAGAAAAAGAGTCCATTTTGAACATCTGCCAAGTCCAGCAAGTTTCTATGCTAGATCATGAAGACCGTACCAATTTAGTAACAACCTTTCCAATAAGCTGTCCATTAAATCCCCTCAATCCCCACACTCCTACCTTGGGGGTGGGAGTCTGCAGGTCTGACTGATATGTGGAGCTGGAGCATCCCCAGGAGGACAGAGAGAAGCAGCAGACAGCGCCCTCCTTTCTCTGCCTCTGCAACGGTGAGCTTCACGCCTGCAACTGGCCTGAAGACAGGGGGTAAGGAGACAAGCCTTCACCAGAAAGCCAGAATTAAATTGTGACTTCTTACTTTGATTGTTATATGTGTGTGTTAGTCACTCAGTCATGTCAGACTCTTTGCAACCCCATGGACTGTAGCCTGCCAGGCTCCTCTGTCCATGAGATTCTCCAGGCAAGAATACTGGAGTGGGTTGCTATTCCCTTCTCCATGGGATCTTCCTGACTGAGGGATCAAACCCAGGTCTTCTTCATTGCAGGCAGATTCTTGCCAACTGAGCCACCAGGGAAGGCCCCCCCCCCATCTCATTGTTATAATGAGATGAAAACTTGAATAAGCAAATAACTGTTTCTAATAAATAAGAATGACCAGAAGAACTATGAAGACTGCTTAAGTTTTCATCCAAGGACAAGGGAAGAACCAGTCTCACAGAAAGAGTAGTAGAAGACAAGAATTAATTTGCTTTATGAATATATGCTACAAGCCTTGCTGGGTCAGTATTCTAAATACAAATGTAATCTTCCTATGCTTGCAGGTTCAGTGTTCGATTCTTTGCTACCCCATGGACTGTAGCTGACCAGGTTCCTCTGTCCATGGGATTCTCCAGGCAAGAAAACTGGTGTGGGTTGCCATTTCCTACTCCAGGGGATCTTCCTGACCCAGGGATCGAACCTCCGTCTCCTGC
>NW_011494933.1:666969-667215 GCF_000754665.1 Bison bison bison
GACCCAGGGATCGAACCTCCATATAGTGCGCCACCTGCACTGGGAGGCAGATTTTTCACCATCTGGGAAGCCCCAATCTTCCTATACACCTTAACAAAATTTTTCCAAATTATACTTTGCCATATGTGTGCACACGTACATACAGAATCATGTGCTTTTCCCCCTGCTATGAAGATGATACCTGTTTTCAGAAACTACCAATTCAGTCTTGGGTACAGATGTGAAAAAGTTGCTTACATATAATGT
>NW_011494933.1:667898-687335 GCF_000754665.1 Bison bison bison
TGGTGTCATCTGCATATCTGAGGTTATTGATATTTCTCCCGGCAATCTTGATTCCAGTTTGTGTTTCTTCCAGTCCAGCGTTTCTCATGATGTACTCTGCATAGAAGTTAAATAAACAGGGTGACAATATACAGCCTTGATGAACTCCTTTCCTATTTGGAACCAGTCTGTTGTTCCATGTCCAGTTCTAACTATGGCTTCCTGACCTGCATACAAATTTCTCAAGAGGCAGATCAGGTGTTCTGGTATTCCCATCTCTTTCAGAATTTTCCACAGTTTATTGTGATCCACACAATATGCCACAGTCAAAGGCTTTGGCATAGTCAATAAAGCAGAAATAGATGTTTTTCTGGAACTCTCTTGCTTTTTCCATGATCCAGCGGATGTTGGCAATTTGATCTCTGGTTCCTCTGCCTTTTCTAAAACCAGCTTGAACATCAGGAAGTTCACGGTTCACATATTGCTGAAGCCTGGCTTGGAGAATTTTGAGCATTACTTTACTAGCATGTGAGATGAGTGCAATTGTGCAGTAGTTTGAACATTCTTTAGCATTGCCTTTCTTTGGGATTGGAATGAAAACTGACCTTTTCCAGTCCTGTGGCCACTGCTGACTTTTCCAAATTTGCTGGCATATTGAGTGCAGCACTTTCAGAGCATCATCTTTCAGGATTTGGAATAGCTCAACTGAAATTCCATCACCTCCACTAGCTTTGTTCATAGTAATGCTTTCTAAGGCCCACTTGACTTCGCATTCCAGGATGTCTGGTTCTAGGTCAGTGATCACACCATCGTGATTATCTGGGGTGTGAAGATCTTTTTTGTGCAGTTCTTCTGTGTATTCTTGCCATCTCTTCTTAATATCTTCTGCTTCTGTTAGGTCCATACCATTTCTGTCCTTTATCGAGCCCATCTTTGCATGAAATGTTCCTTTGGTATCTCAGATTTTCTTGAAGAGATCTCTAGTCTTTCCCCTTCTGTTGTTTTCCTCTATTTCTTTGCGTTGATTGCTGAAGAAGGCTTTCTTATCTCTTCTTGCTATTCTTTGGAACTCTGCATTCAGATGTTTATATCTTTCCTTTTCTCCTTTGCTTTTCGCTTCTCTTCTTTTCACAGCTATTTGTAAGGCCTCCCCAGACAGCCATTTTGCTTTTTTGCATTTCTTTTCCATGGGGATGGTCTTGATCCCTGTCTCTTGTACAATGTCACGAACCTCATTCCATAGTTCATCAGGCACTCTATCTATCAGATCTAGGCCCTTAAATCTATTTCTCACTTCCACTGTATAATCATAAGGGATTTGATTTAGGTCACACCTGAATGGTCTAGTGGTTTTCCCTACTTTCTTCAATTTAAGTCTGAATTTGGCAATAAGGAGTTCATGGTCTGAGGCACAGTCAGCTCTTGGTCTTGTTTTTGCTGACTGTATAGAGCTTCTCCATCTTTGGCTGCAAAGAATATAATCAATCTGATTTTGGTGTTGACCATCTGGTGATGTCCATGTATAGAGTCTTCTCTTGTGTTGTTGGAAAAGGGTGTTTGTTATGACCAGTGCATTTTCTTGGCAAAACTCTATTAGTCTTTGCCCTGCTTCATTCCGTATTCCAAGGCCAAATTTGCCTGTTACTCCAGGTGTTTCTTGACTTCCTATTTTTGCATTTCTGTCGCCTATAATGAAAAGGACATCTTTTTTGGGTGTTAGTTCTAAACTGTGCTACAAATATGGAAATTGTTTACTTTGGCCTAAGATCAGATTACCTAAGTAAGGTCCAGCCTTCAGAGACATAACAAAACTATTACAGTTGGAAATTGAAGTTAGAATCCTATCCAGGTCCTCTCCAGAATGAGAAAATGTCCATTTTTTCCCCTTCAGTAAAGCTCTTCAAGTTTCTGTAGCCAAAGTTGTTTTTCTCTGCTAAATTTCACCAGGATCAACATGCTTTGAGTTATTGTATATTTGACCCATAAACAGATGAAAGAAAAAAAAAAAACAAAACAGTTGAGATCATTCAAATCGGAGGGAATACTGCATAACCAGTGAGTAGCCAGTGAGTGCTAATTCTGCACATTCCTAAGTCATCTGACATAAATGCCCAGAGGAGAAGGCTGGGAAGGAGAAAGTAGGGCGACTCCAGTGATTTCTCTTGAATGCACTGATTTATAATCTAAAACAGATTTAGCATATTAGCCATAATTTGGTCTTAGTATCTGTATTTTTGAGCACATATACAAGAATTACCTTTTCATATGCATTTGAAACTTAATTCTTTGGAATTTAGAAATTTAATTTTAAATACTGTAAAAATTACAGCATTTGCAACAAAAATCTGTCATACTTTTTTTTTTAATTGGCATATAATTGCTTTACAATGTTCTGTTAGTTTCTGCTGTTCAGTTCAGTTCAGTCACTCAGTTGTGTCCGACTCTTTGAGACCCCATGAATCGCAGCACGCCAGGCCTCTCTGTCCATCACCAACTCCCGGAGTTCACCCAAACTCACATCCATCGAGTCGGTGATGCCATCCAGCAGCCATCTCATCCTCCGTCATCCCCTTCTCCTCCTGCCCCCAATCCCTTCCAGCATCAGAGTCTTTTCCAATGAGTCAACTCTTCGCATGAAGTGGCCAAAGTACTGGAGTTTCAGCTTTAGCATCATTCCTTCCAAAGAAAACCCAGGGCTGATCTCCTTTAGAATGGACTGGTTGGATCTCCTTGCAGTCCAAGGGACTCTCAAGAGTCTTCTCCAACACCACAGTTCAAAAGCATCAATTCTTCGGCGGTCAGCTTTCCTCACAGTCCAACTCTCACATCCATACATGACCACAGGAAAAACCATAGCCTTGACTAGATGGACCTTTGTTGGCAAAGTAATATCTCTGCTTTTGAATATGCTATCTAGGTTGGTCATAACTTTCCTTCCAAGGAGTAAGCGTCTTTTAATTTCATGGCAGCAATCACCATCTGCAGTGATTTTGGAGCCCCCAAAAATAAAGTCTGACACTGTTTCCACTGTTTCCCCATCTATTTCCCATGAAGTGATGGGACCAGATGCCATGATGTTCGGTTTCTGAATGTTGAGCTTTAAGCCAACTTTTTCACTCTCCTCTTTCACTTTCATTAAGAGGCTTTTTAGTTCCTCTTCACTTTCTGCCATAAGGGTGGTGTGCTTCTTGAGAAATTTGTATGCAGGTCAGGAAGCAACAGTTAGAACTGGACATGGAACAACAGACTGGTTCCAAATAGGAAAGGAGTTCGTCAAGGCTGTATATTGTCACCCTGTTTATTTAACTTCTATGCAGAGTACATCATGAGAAACGCTGGACTGGAAGAAACACAAACTGGAATCAAGATTGCCGGGAGAAATATCAATAACCTCAGATATGCAGATGACACCAACCTTATGGCAGAAAGTGAATCTTATTACCAGACCTTAAATCACATTCAGAAAACTGTCAGAGAATTTGAAACAAGTAGATTTTACTTTCAGTTTCTGCATGTTACAAGAGTTAGAATGAGATTGAAAAATAAATCCACAGAATCAGATAGTATTTTGAGTTTCAGAACTTTCAAAGTAAAGATAATTCCACTTGATATAAAGTGTTGCAGAAAAAAGAAAATGAGGGAAAGGAGTGCACCTCGTTTTAGGTCTCAAGTTAATTAACTTATTAATTATAATCTTCAGATCAATAATGGATTGGGAAAGGACAAGAAAAGAATCTATCAGCCCATTTCACTATGAAAAAAATGTGAAATCCTAAATAAATATTAGTTGAGTTCAACGTGTTTTTATAAACAAAACACGGTGATGTCAATTTCATTTCAGAAATGTAAGGGGGTTCATCACCAGAAAAGCTATCAATACAATTTAGCTCATTAGTGACCTATAGGGGAAAAACTACTTCAACATAAGCATAATTAATATTTGATAAAGTTTAAAACCTATTTATGATATTTTTAAGTGTTAAAAATAAGGAATTAAAGAAAATTTAACTTAATAAAAGCTTTTAACAAAAACCTATGAAACATTATGATATAGGATTACAACAGGGAAGAGAGGCTTGCTATTACAGCTCCCATAATGAGGAGATTTTGGTCAATATAAGAAGACAAGAAAAAACCAGGAGGTGTAAGGATTGGGTAGAATAAATTACTCTGTCACTGTAGATCATTAGATCTTCTATTTGAAGACCTAAGTGAATCAATAGACAAACTATTAGAACTAATAGAGTTCCGAAAGATTGCATACATGAAAGATCAATAATAGGCAACATACTAAGTGATATGTAAGCGTGTACTAGGTACTATATAAGAAACTATATACATATTTTACTTATACTAATCCATTTACATTTAATGTAAATATCAAGACACTTTTCTGCATCAGCAGCAACCAACCAGAAATAAGCATGGAGAATATGACTTCACTTACATTAGCAACAAAAACTACAAAGTACATAAGATAACTTAATGAAGAAGTACTAATCCTTTACAAAGTACTTTTCAAATTTTATTAAATTACATACAATAAGATTTAGGTAAAAAGATAAAAGTAACATGTTCATGGATGGGAAAAACTACACTGTAAAAAAATATCATTCTCCATAAATGAACTTATAAATTCAATGCAGTTTTGATGAAAATTTTAGCAGGGTTTTGTGAGAAAACAGAATATTAGTTTCTGTGAATGGAAGAATAATGGACTAAAGAAAGGGAATTTGTTTTATTGGATATATTAAAATATTTTATAAAACCAAAGCAATAAAAACAGTATGGTACTAGTACAGAAACAGATTTAAAAAAACAGATGTGACAAATAGAAAAGCAATGAATAAGCGCCTGGTATATATGAGAAGGTAGCAGAAATCAGCATCACAAATCAAAAAAGAGAGATTATTTGGTAACTTACTCAATATATAGGTAAAAGTATATTTAGATTCTTACAGAATTAATTCCAAATATATTAAAAACCTAATTATATAAGGCAATATATAAAGTAATAAAATATATGAGGCTGAAAAAAAAATATATGAGGCTGTCCTTGTGAACTTGGGATAGGAAAGAATGTTTAAACAAGACTAAAAAATTATAAACTTTAAGAATAAGTAAGGCGCTTCCCTGGTGGTCCAGAGGTTAAGAATCTGGCTTCCAATGCAGGGGACTTGGGTGTGATCCCTGGTCGAGGAGCTAGGATCCCACACGCACAAGACAACTAAACCCTTGGGCTGCAACACCACAGCGCGTCCAAGCACCGCAACAAAGACCCAGCACAGCCAAAAAAAAAAGTGTAGATGGCATATGAATTTTAATTCATATATAACTTAATATAGAAATCTTTCATATTAAAATGAAAGATTTCTCTACAAAGAGGATATGATAGACAAACTTAAGCTTGTGGAAGATTAAAAGATGTTTTAAAAATTTATTTTTATTTATTTTTTTTCCTGCCTTTTTTTTTAATTTTATTTTATTTTTAAACTTTACATAATTGTATTAGTTTTGCCAAATATCAAAATGAATCCGCCACAGGTATACATGATTTAAAACTGAAAAATGATTATTAACAAATAGAATATATAAAGAACTACTAATATATTCAAGGAAACAAAAACTCGACAAGGAGTAAAAATAGACTATTAATGGAAGAAGTAGTCTAAATAGCCTATATGGACATGAAGAGATGCTTAACTTCACATGAAGTCAGAAAAATTCAGATGAAGTCAACCTAGTATTGGGAAAAATTTAAAAGTCAGCTAATACCAAATGTTGGTTAGAATGAGGAGTCATGAGATACTTTATGCACTGTTGGGAGAGCAAACTGATAATATTGAGTGAAATTAATTATCCATATATTCTGTATACATATCATTCCTTCATCTGGGTTTACACTGTGTACAAGTTTTTAAGGAAACATTTATGACGATAATGTCATTGCATTATTTGTGTTAGCAGAAAGTTATAAGAAGCCTTGATATCTGTCCCTAGGGAAATGGATTATCATGATAAATACATGCAATGAAATACAGTACAGCAGTAAGTAGTTAATCATTTTAAGTTACAGAATATGGATAGATCTTAGAAATATAGAATGAATTATAATAGGGCAAAACAATTTATGTACATTCAAAACACACACATAGAAAGTAATATTATTTCTCAGGGCTATAGCTTTGGATGCCTAAGGACATATATAGAATATACTGATGTAAACATCTCTGATGGGAAGGACAATGTAAATGAGAATGGGTAGGACGAAGGGGAAAGAATGATGAAATAAAACGAGAGGAGCATTTCATGGACTTTATAATAAAAGTAGAAAATGAAATCTGTGTATTTGAGAGCCATCTGACTCATGAATAATAAGCATTTGTCCTAATTTGGGAGAGGAGTAAGTAATGTTCCCAGCAAAAGGATGCACATATTTTAAAACAGATTCTGGGAGGATTTGAATGGCCTTATGTAGAAGACAGATGGATATCTGACTAGCATAAATCTTTGCTTTAAATACATTTCTCCACTGAAAGTGTTAGAAATTAGTTTGAAATTAGCCTCCAGCAATCAATCAATCTAGGAAAGGAATGAACATTTGAAAATGTGACTATTTAATATTCAGAGAGAATTGCCCTGTAAATCTGGAAAATACAAAATACTCTGTGAAAAGTTTGCCTTTTGTTGAGTTTCATGTAATCTGTCATGCAGTAGCTTAAAAAGCATCAGTTTGTTTTGTTCGATGGTATTATCTCATTGCACATACTCATTGACTAAACTTTTTATTCATCAATAAAATTTTCCCTATCATTAATTCTCATGTGAACAATATACTACAGATTATAGCTTGTGGATGCTGCTCTGCCATGCTTAGCATATTGCATTTTTCAATTGCTTTGGTATTCTCGGTATTAATCTTAAAACTCTTTAAAGTCTTCTGGATAGTATATCACTTTTGTCCATATTGTACTTAATAAATCATAGCAACGTGAACTATATAATTAAATGAAGGTTAAATTCTATGTGCTAAATATTCAAAGGCACTATTTTTTGATGGCCCAACCTCATGCATGTTTTAATAGAAAATGTTTGCTATAACCATCTTTTCCTATCACTCACATTTTAGAAGTAATATGATTTTCATTATTAATATTTTAAATAATATTCTTTAATCATAGCAAATATCTCTACTAAAATGTCTTGGAGCTTGTCAAAAATGTTTCTAATAATGTTATAGAAGTATATACTTATATTTATATATATACTTATGCATGTCTTATTGTTCCACAATTTTGTGATTCTTATTTAATATTTCATGTCCTTTTCTAACTGGAAAGTGGGTCAGTGTACAAAAGTTCTTAGCATATTAATGTTCCTCTTTCAGATGTTTTTCATGCCTTATGTGTGTTAGTCACTCAGTCGTGTCTGACTCTTTGTGACCCCATGGATTGTAGTCTACCAGGCTCCTCTGTCCATGGAATTCTCCAGGCATGAATACTGGAGTGGGTTGCCATGCCCTTCTCCAGAGGATCTTCCTAACCCAGGGATTGAACCCAAGTTTTCCACATTGCATACAGATTTCTTTACCACCTGGTCCACCAGGAAAGTCCTTGGTAAATTAAAATATGATAACATTTATAAGGCACCCGAGAAAGTTATGTGAAGCCACTTGTAGCCAGAGGCAACTCCCTGCCCTGTAAGTCCTGCCCCACCATCCTGGAGCTGAAGGGGGAGCTATTTCCTACACATTTAATAACTCTGTGTTCCAGCAACCAACCAGATTGGAAAGCTCTGAATTAATGCCTTTAAATTTTTTAAAAGAAATAATTTCTTTCCCAGCCTCTAGAGGTAAGATTAAATTAGAACATAGTGAGACCTCCTCTTTTATACAGAAAGAAGGAATAAAAGATGGTAAGTTGTATGGCCCTTCAAAGAGTAGGGAAGACTCGGAAAATCTCTGGGGACTTTTTACTACTACTACTGCTGCCGCTGCTAAGTCGCGTCCGACTCTGTGCGACCCCATAGATCGCAGCCCACCAGGCTCCCCCGTCCCTGGGATTCTCCAGGAAAGAACACTGGAGTGGGTTGCCATTTCCTTCTCCAATGCATGAAAGTGAAAAGTGAAAGTGAAGTCGCTCAGTCGTGTCTGACTCTTCCTGACCCCATGGACTGAAGCCCACCAGGCTCCTCGGTCCATGGGATTTTCCAGGCAAGAGTACTGGAGTGGGTTGCCATTGCCTTCTCCAACTACTATTACTACTAGTATAATGATTTACATTTGGAATTACGATGTCAATATGTGTCTAGATTTAATAGTTTTTAAGGATGCTGGTAATGCGGCAGACACAGAAAGGTGATAGGCAAGCAGGACAGGACATCTGGAAATAATAATGGGGTGGGTAGTAGGGGACTACACTGCAGGTGAGACAAGGCTATTTGAGAGCAATGATTCACAAACTGCTCAAACTTTCAGTGTCCAAGATAACTGGATAAAACCCTGAATAGGTAATGACTATCTGTCTGCACTTTCCAAAGTGCATTCTTCAGGATATCTTTGTGAGATATTCGTAAGTATTTGGAGGGGCGGGGGAAAGATGAATCTCTTTATCAAATAAATGTGAGAAATTCTGAGATAAAGTTACACTCGATGCTTGATTTCTAAGTCTTTAATATACTGCTATTATTCGTATGTTTCCAGGAGGAAATAGTAACACATACCTTTTCTCAGATGGGCAATATACACTCTTTTCAAATGTGTTTGGCCATATGCACTTACTTCATTTTTTCTCAAAATATATTATTAACCCCCTCAGAAACTAGGGTTTTTTCTAAGATAAGAGTAGACCTATCCTACTACCTTTAAGTGTGTTGTTTGGAACAATATATGCCAACTTTGAAGACTATAAACTGGTGGTAGTAACCTGTATTGAAGTTGGATAAATCGAAGTGTTTTTCCCTTTTTATTTCTAATTTGTTTTCTATCTCTAGTCAATATCTTTTAATATACAAAGTTGTCATACAAATAGATCTGTGACATGTTTCTCAATTTATGTGAGATGATTTCATACATTTTAAACAATTCGGTCAATCTTTCAAGTGGCCGCAATTTTTTGCTATTCAGGAAAAAAGTTTGTGGAAAGTTATATATGGTTTTTATAGCCTGTTAGTATTAATTTTATGTGTAATATTACTTTTTTAATCTGGTTAAGAAAATGTAGCAAATTAGAAATTAATAAAACTGATTAAGTTAATTTCAATTGATAGTAAATTTTATTTAGGCTTTCTAGGTGGTGCTAGTGGTAAAGAACCTGCCTACCAATACATGAGACATAAGAGACGTGGGTTTGATCCCTGGGTTGGGAAGATTCCCTGGAGGGGGTCATGGGAACCCACTCCAGTATCTTGCCTGGAGGATCCCATGGACAGAGGAGCCTCATAGGCTATAGTCCATGGGGTCACAAAGAGAAGGACATAACTGAAGTGACTTAGCACAAGCACAAGAAAATTTTGTCACTAACCCAATTGTTTTGAATTTTTTGCTGATTTGTTCTTTATACACTATAGCTTTTCTAACTTTCTATATTGCTTTTACAGTGAAAAATCAGACTTCATTATATTTTTCTATATGATATGTAAAACATACGGTCCTAAGACACTGGAAGGAAATGTGCAAAGTATAACCACAATTATCTTGGAGTGATGGGGCTTTATGCAATTCAACTGCGAGGGCCCTCTGAATTCTACTTCTGCGTTTTAGGAATTTATTATAAGGACAAATAAATATGTTTTTTAAAAAGATTTAATTGCCACCTGGATAATAAAGTGGTGCAACACTGTAAGACTCTAAAGTGAAGCAGCAGATAAACCTCCACAGATCCTAGGGTCAGTAGGTCCTTCACCTCCCATGCAACCTTCACTAAGTCACTGACCTGTTCCAAACGTCTTCCGTAAAACTGGAACAGTAATGCACCTACCTCACAGAAAATGAAAATGGGAAAACGCTTTTCTGGATGACTAAATGGAAGATGTAACTGCCTACATAAAAATGCAAGTTCTTTGGAAACAATCTCCAAGTTTATGATAACACAATTTAACAGTGTTTTGCTACTGACATAATCAGTTCAATCCTCAGTGAATTAAAGTTTGAGAAACCTTGAGGGAAATTATGAAGAGTTAAAATTCTAAAAGAATCAGCAGCAGCTCTAATGAGACAATGGATGTCCAGCCTGCCTCTTGTTGATGTTTATCTGCATTTTACATAGATCAACATTCTCTCAAGGAAGAGGTTCTGTTGCTTGTGTTCACCGAGACAAAGCCTACTATTGCTTTCAGTTCAGTTCGGTTCAGTCGTTCACTCATGTCGGACTCTTTGCGACCCCATGAATCGCAGCACGCCAGGCCTCCTTGTCCATCACCAACTCCCGGAGTTCACTCAGACTCACGTCCATCGAGTCGGTGATGGTCTAGCTCGAAGATGCAAATATACTTTCGGGGTTTTGATTCTGGAAATTATCCTATCTGGTTCTACACCATTTTGACATCAATGTAGTTGTTGATTTTCCACCACGAGGAGTATAAAAGGAAAGATACAGCCTAGAGGCAGCAATGTATTTTAGATCAAGTGTGGCTGTGAATTCCATTTTCTCACACTGCTCCACCCAGTGAAATACTTCATGCTCTGTGTACTGGTGGGACAGAATGAAGCAGACTGCTTTGAAACTTTTATCTTTAATTAATTTTTACTATTGGAGGAAAGTTATGACCAACCTAGATAGCATATTCAAAAGCAGAGACATTACTTTGCCAACAAAGATTTGTCTAGTCAAGGCTATGGTTTTTCCTGTGGTCATGTATGGATGTGAGAGTTGGACTGTGAAGAAGGCTGAGCGCCGGAGAATTGATGCTTTTGAACTGTGGTGTTGGAGAAGACTCTTGAGAGTCCCTTGGACTGCAAGGAGATCCAACCAGTCCATTCTGAAGGAGATCAGCCCTGGGATTTCTTTGGAAGGAATGATGCTAAAGCTGAAACTCCAGTACTTTGGCCACCTCATGCGAAGAGTTGATTCATTGGAAAAGACCCTGATGCTGGGAGGGATTGGGGGCAGGAGGAGAAGGGGACGACAGAGGATGAGATGGCTGGATGGCATCACTGACTCGATGGATGTGAGTCTGAGTGAACTCCAGGAGTTGGTGATGGACAGGGAGGCCTGGTGTGCTGCGATTCATGGGGTCGCAAAGAGTCCGACACGACTGAGCGACTGATGTGATCTGATTGTAGTTTCTTTCTTTTCAATTTAGAAAGATAATAAGAGAAAGAATCACAGGGGAAACTATGTTTCTATCTCAGTGTTTTGAACAAAGCAATCTATTGAATCTTTGACATTTTTGAGAAACCACCCACATGATTTAAAAAAAAAAAAAAAGTTTGCTTCTTCTTGAGGCTCATTTAAAGGAACTTCAAGTACAAGGAAATGCATGACAATTTTCTTTTGATTCCTGCAATTCAGTGGGGCTCATTTAATGTTAGAACGCCAGTAAAGATTTTTGCTGCCCAGCAGAAGTGCAGAACCCAGATCAGATGGTCTTGATTACCTGTGACACTGACAGTACGTGTAAGAACAGGCGCTGTATTTTGGAGCACACTGCTCTTACTGTGAAGCTTTGGAGAACTTTTTTTAAAACTTTCTATGTTGTACTGGGGTATAGCTGATTAACAACATTGTGATACTTTCAGGTAAACAGTGAGGGAACTCAGCCATCCATATACATGTATCCATGGGCTTTTACAGTGGCTTAGTTGTAAAGAATCTACCTGCCATGCAGGAGACAAAGCAGACATGGGTTCAGTCCCTGGGTGGAGAAGATCCCCTGGAAGAGGAAATGGAAACCCACTCCAGTATTCTTGCCTGAAAAAATCCCATGGACAGAGGAGCCTGGTGGGCTACAATCCCATATGGTGGCATAGAGTTGGAAATGACTGAGCACATTGTCCCCCAAACTCCCCTTCCATCCAAGCTGCCACATAACATTGAGCAGAGTTCCATGTGCCATGCAGTAGGAACTTGTTGGTTATCATTTTAAATATAGCAGTGTGGACATGTCTATCCCAAGCTCCCTAACTATCCCTTCCCTGCATTCTGCCCCCTGGCAACCATAAGTTTGTTCTCTAAGTCTGTGAGTCTAGGATAACGTTTAAGTGAGGATTCTTCCTCCGTAATCTTCTTTGTGAAAGAGATTCAAACTCCTTTGATCTAAGTTCAGATTTCATCCTGGGGCCACTGGTTGTTGCTGGGGATGGCCAGCGGTAGATGCAAGGAAGAGGCATTGTGCAAAGGCACAGGGGGGCTGGGTTTGGGTGCAGAGGAAGAGAGACACAGATAAGTGATCAGTGCACAACAAGGCATGTTTGTTCACACATCAGATTTTTGTTATTGAGAGAGTACCGCTTCTTAGTACTTCTTAGAAGAAAAGTACCACTATTAGTCAGGATCCAATCAGGAAAACAGGGTCCACACCAGGTGGCTCAATAGGAGGAATTTAACATAGGAGCCTGTTACAAAGGTCATGAAATCTGGGGCCACCACGACTTTCTGCCCAGAGTGTCTTTACCATCAGGCTGTTTCTTTCACTTAGGGAAGAATTAAGTAAAAACAGATATTTTCCAGTTGTTTCTTTCTTAAGAGTATTATTTTTCCCACTAAATCTTTAAAATATGCTTAACAGTTATTCTAAAACCCTTTCCTTATTTACTTTTCCTCATATGCAAATCAGACTCTGAAAAATACCTTCAAAAATGCAAAAATCAACAATACAGATCATAGAAATAAAAAATGAAAAAAAAAATCTTTAAAATACTAATCACTCTACACCCAGGGATAATAATTTCAAATCTTTGGTTGAAAAGTTTATAGGAAAATCTTACAGCAGTATACAGTCTTGTTGCTAGCTTTTACCCTCCAATGAACATTTTTTTTTCCTACTTCATTAAATATTCTTCAGAAACTTTCCTTTTGGTGGATTCAATATATTCCAAGTCTAAATTTCTTTACCATTTTCCTGCTGTTGGAAATTGAGTTTATTTCCAACCATGCAATTTTAAATAAAGCTAAAATATAATATTCTTATAAATAAGTTTTCGGGTTTTTTTTCGCCTCTTTGATTATTTCCAAAACTAGGAGAAGTCCTACCCTCTTTTTGTCTCTTCTTAATTTGTGAGAGGGGGAAAAAAGTCAGGTCTAATTATGACTTGAATATGAGTAGTGCTAAATGACATGGTTTCTTAGAAATTAAAGAAAATTATAACTTTAAAATAAAATTATATATAAAAAATAACCAATTCCAGAAACCTATAAAGTTTTCATGCCCTTTAGTCCCCTCAATGTTCTGTTCATGTTCTCTCTGTTTTCCTCTTAATGAACATAATTTTCTACAGTGTCATCCTTCAAGAAAAAGATTCGGATTCTCTTATATAGATTTTCTACTTTATTCAGTTACTGTAATTGGAGGCAATATTATTTTCTACTATTTCAATAAACTGTACTTCAGCTGAATAACAGGCTTGGACATATATTTTTATAGTTAATATTGTTTCTATGGGAAAATGTATTCAGAGATTCAAATACATATTTAAAAATAAAATTTAACAACACAATTTGCTTACAGGTAAAGGACGTTCAGTATTTCAAAAAGTAAAACATATTTGGTTAACCTCGTTTCATTATTCACATATTACCAAATACCATTGTACTTTGATATATAGTTCATCAGGTCACATATGAAAATCTCTTTTCTAAGAAATGTGTGTGTGCATTAAATATTAGATATGGTAGATTCTTTGAAGGATTTAGGCACTTGGAATTACTAGCTGACCCTTAAGTTAAGTTGATTTCCAGAAGGAGACTATAAACTGTGTCAATGACGATCCTGAGCAAATTTTGCACAATAGCATAGGCATCACTGTTGTTACTGTCTTGCTTTATTTTCTTTTCATAACATTTATCACTTGGTTTATAATATATTTATATGTTTTTATTTTAAATTCCATCCTTCATGAGAGTATTAGCGTCATGAGAGCAGGTCATTTCTTTCATTCTCTGCTTTATTCACTGTCTTGTATATAGTAGTGCTCAATTAATGCCTTATTTGAATGAATGACTATTGTGTGAATAAAATGTGAAGATTGTTTCAGATCTGATACAACAGAAATAACATACAAAATATTGAAAATTTTGTAAATAAGCCCAATTTTAAAAATTGCTAGTGTCATATTTTTATTATCCTCCAAAGTATTTGTGAGTTGTTTTGGTTTATGGATATGTTCACTTGTGTCATATTTTAGATTACACATATAAATAATATCTTGAAATACTGAGTGTGTCAAATCTTGAGCTGTGTCTGTACAGAAAAGAAGTGTGAATCTCAAAGCCTACGTTACAAAACATGTATCTTTTTCTTTCCAAGTAAATTAAAAAATTTTGTCTTAAAAAAATGTGAAATAGACCTAACTCTTTAAACCAAGCAGCATTGCTGATGATTTTAGAATGTGGTTGCCCTGACCTTCATGGAAAGTCACAAATATGTTTTCCATTTAATACAGACTTCATTTGCTTTATTCTTAATAAGTAAGTTAAATGTCCCACACCATAAAAATTACCCTTAGACAAAGGGTACTTTGTCTTCTGAAAGTAAGAATTCTGAAGCTAAGAATTCTCAACGATTCAAAGATAAACATTAGTCTTTATAGGGGCAAGCCTACAAAGAAATAATAAGATGACCACGGTCAAATTTAGTCTGGCTTTTTTCCCCCAGCAACTCTTAGGCATTCGTCATAGTGCTTAACAGAAGTTCCCAAAGGTAAATGAGGGAATGGAATTAGAGTAGATTTTAAACAAATGTTTATTAAGATCCACAACTGTATTCACTATTGGTAACTGGAACTTCAAAGCAGAGTAATGAATTTAAATACATAGTAACAGAAAAAATTTTTTTTTAATTTATAGAAGGAACAAGTTAGGTTGGAAAGAATCATTACCATCAGTCAGTCTTAGAATTGGAGCCTTTATTTTATGCATGCCTGAGAGGCAAACTGGTTAATATATCTATGGCCTGCACATTTCCAGTATATCTCTTTTCTCTCTCTTTTCCATTCTACCCTTCATTTTTCAGACCCCTTCCATCTCTCCCAACACAGTCACCCCACACATTCATGCACATGCACAAGTCTGTCTTTGGTATGGAGCATCTTAGGTTTATTGGTAACTCATCTTACTAATGGACCCAGTTACAATGATCTCATTAGAAAAGTTAAAACAACAGCTGTCTATTACCACAGAAATGTGTGCAAATGCTTAAAAAAGTAATTCCATTTTCTTCTTCTAAATTGCATAGACTGTAATGAAAGCAATTACTTTTGCCATTTCCTGTGTTATCAGAATGTTCATATCACTGCAGAAGTAAGAAAAGTTTTTCTATTTAGTTTGGCCTCTGCAATCACAACAAAAGGTATTTATATAAAAGGCCAGAAAACCATCAAGAAATTTTACTATTTCAATAATCCCAATGCTATCAAATCTATCCTAAGAAAATATTCTAAAATAGTGAAAATTATGAATACAAGCATGGCTGCAAGCAACAAAATGAATTCAAGGTAAATTAAGCAGGTAGGCGAATTTGTTGAAAAGATAAGTCATAAATTTAATGGCACATTTGTAAAACAGCTTCAGGAACAGATAGGAGCTAAGAAACAACCCTAGAGTGGGTCAGAGCTATAGGAATTCCTAGAGATCTCTTATCATTGTGCTACCACTGGAATTAATCAGCTCTAACTACATTTTCTTTCTTGATTTTTACATGCTTAAGATTCAAAGAGTAAAGAAAAAAGAGGACTAATTAAAATCAGAAATGAAAGGGAGATATTACAACTGATACCACAGAAATACAAAGGATCATAAGAGACTACTATAAACAGTAGCATGCCAACAAATTGGACAACGTAGAAGAAATGGAAGAATTTCTAAAAAACATACAACCTATCAAGACTGAATCATGGTGGAAGAGAAAATCTAAACAGCCCAATTAACTGGTAATGAAACTGAGTCAGAAATTAAAAACCTCCCAGCAAACCAAAGTTTAAAACTTCACTGATGAATTCTACTAAACATTCAAAAGAGAATTAAACCAATCCCTCTCAAACTCTTCAAAAACAGAAAAGGAGAAAACTCTTTCACACTCATCTAAAGAGGTCAGCATTACCCTGATACCAACACCAGACAGGATACCGAAGGAAAGAAATTATAGGTCAATATTATTGATGGATCAGAGAAGACAATGGCACCCCACTCCAGTACTCTTGCCTGGAAAATCCCATGGACGGAGGAGCCTGCTGGGCTGCAGTCCATTGGGTCGCTACGAGTTGGACATGACTGAGTGATTTCACTTTCACTTTTCACTTTCATGCATTGGAGAAGGAAATGGCAACCCACTCCAGTGTTCTTGCGTGGAGAATCCCAGGGACGGGGGAAGCTGGTGGGCTGCCGTCTACGGGGTCGCATAGAGTTGGACACGACTGAAGTGACTTAGCAGCAGCAGCATTATTGATGGATGTAGATGCAAAAATCTTCAACAAAATATTAGCAAACTGATTTCAACAATACATTTTAAGGATCATACACCATGATCAAGTAGGATTTTTTCCAGGGGTGTAAGTATCATTCATTATCTGCAATGAAGTCAATGTGATATACTGCATTAACAAAATGAAGAATAAAAATTATGATTATCTAAACTGAAACAACAACAAAAAAAGCATTTGACAAAAGTCAACATCCATGTACAAAAAAAATCTCTAAACAAATGAGAATAGAAGGAATGTACCTCAACATAATAAAGGCTGTACATGACAAACCCACAGCTAACATCACCAGTTCAGTTCAGTTGCTCAGTCGTGTCTGACACTTTGCGACCCCATGAATCGCAGCACACCAGGCATCCCTGTCCATCACCAACTCATGGAGCTCACCTAAACTCATGTCCATCAAGTCAGTGATGCCATCCAGCCATCTCATCCTCTGTCGTCCCCTTCTCCTCCTGCCCCCAATCTCTCCCAGCATCAGGGTCTTTTCAAATGAGTCAACTCTTCACATGAGGTGGCCAAAGTATTGGAGTTTCAGCTTCAACATCAGTCCTTCCAATGAACACCCAGGACTGATCTCCTTTAGGATGGACTGGTTGGATCTCCTTGCAGTCCAAGGGACTCTCAAGAGTCTTCTCCAACACCACAGTTCAAAAGCATCAATTCTTCAGTGCTCAGCTTTCTTCACAGTCCAACTCTCACATCCATACATGACCACTGGAAAAACGAGAGCCTTGACTAGATGGACCTTTAACATCATACTCAATGGTGAAAAGCTGAAAGTCTTTCCTCTAAGATGAGAAACAAGACAAAGGTGTTCACTGTCACCAGTTATTTTCAACACAGTATAGGAAATCCTACACAGAGTAATTAGGTGAGAAAAAGAAATAAAAGACATCCAAATTGGAAAGGAAGAAGTAAACCTGTCACTTGCACATGACAAGATGTTATACACAAAAAGCCCTAAAGATGCCATCAAAAACTGTTAGAGCTAATAAACAAAATCAGTAAAGCTGGAAGATATAAAATCAATATGCAAAAATTTGGTGTGTTCCTGTACACAAATAAACAAACATAAAGAGAAATAAAGAAAACAATCTCATTTATATCAAAAAGAACAAAGTTCTCAGGAACAAATTTAACCAAGAAGGTGAAAAGCTTACATATTGAAAACTAGGGAATTTCCTGGCAGTCCAGTGGTTAAGACGCAGCACTTTCAATGTGGGGGCCTGTGTTTGATTGAAATAGATGAAAACAACAGAATGGGAAAGACTAGAGATCTCTTCAAGAAAATTAGAAATACCGAGGGAAGTTTTCATGCAAAGATGGGCAAAATAAAGGCCAGAAATGGTATAGACCTAACAGAAGCAGAAGATATTAAGAAGAGGTGGCAAGAATACACGGAAGAACAATACAAAAAAGATCTTCATGACCCAGATAACCACAATGGTGTGATCACTCACCTAGAGCCAGACATCCTGGAATACAAAGTCAGGTGGGCCTTGGGAAGCATCACTATGAACAAAGCTAGTGGAGGTGATAGAATTCCAGTTGAACTATTTCAAATCCTAAAAGATGATGCTGTGAAACAATATGCCAGCAAATTTGGAAAAGTCAGCAGTGGCCACAGGACTGGAAAAGGTCAGTTTTCATTCCAATCCCAAAGAAAGGCAATGTCAAAGAATGCTTAAACTACTGCACAATTACACTCATCTCACATGCTAATAAAGTAATGCTCAAAATTCTCCGAGCCAGGCTTCAACAGTATGTGAACTGTGAACTTCCAGATGTTCAAACTGGATTTAGAAAAGGCAGAGGAATCAGAGATCAAATTGCCAACATCTGTTGTAGTTTTCAATTTTATTGGTGCTATGAAATCTAATTAAGCTTTTGAGATTTTTCTTTTTCTCTTCCAATCACACTTTTTATTGCTGTTATAAACTTTTGCCTCTACATTGGGCTTTTGCAGTTATGTGGAGTTTTCCTTTTTTTTTCCTTTCCTCTTCCTTTTTCTTCCTTTTTTAAATTTTTTAAAACCTATTATTGTTTTTTCTGCTTTTATTACTTTGCTTGCTTTTCCTACTGTTCTTTTCCCCTTGCAGTTATCTTTAATGTATATAAATCTTCTTTATCTATCTCTATTTAGCTTTGCATATCTATTCTTTCTTTCTTTTCTTTCTTACCTTTCCTCTCAACATATGTTAGTTTTGTTTTCATTGCTTTATTCCAAACTTGGCACCTTGCTTTAGTTTTGTTTTCCAGTTTGTGCTTTAGTTAGTTTTGTTCTTAAATGATAGATATAATTTTTGGTTTCCTTTGTTCGCCAGGTCACTCTATTGTACTTTATTTTTGTTGGACTGTACTTTATTTTTGTTGGACTGTTTTGATTTTGCTTATGGATTTATCTGTGTATGTGTATAGTCCATGATTTTAATTATTATTTGCTGATTATGTAACTGCCATTAGTCTGGGATTCATCTTTGGTTTCTCATTTTTGGCCATGTGTTATCTCACTTAATGACATAACAAAACACTTGTGGAATTTTGTTCCTGACCAGAGATCGAGCCCTGAATCTTTGGATTGGGAGCACTGACTCCAAGACCCTAGACTACCAGAGAACTAACCCTAGGGAGTATCAAATAGTGAGAAGTCACACAAAGGAAACCACTTGAATACATGACCCAGAATCACCCAACCACCAGTAGCACCCTGTGCAGGATGCCTCATCCAAAAAACGAACAAAACAAAAATACAAACAGAATTAGCAGCAGACAGGATTATCACCTTACTCATCCTTACAGTGGGGGAAAAAAAAAAAAAAAAA
>NW_011494933.1:687435-690026 GCF_000754665.1 Bison bison bison
ACTTAGCATAAATCTCACCCTATATGAAGCTTACACAAACCACTGCACCAAACTTAGGAGGGCAGAAACCAAAAGGAAGAAAGAATTCAACCTTGAAGCCTGGGAAAAGGAGACCTCAAATACAATAAATTTAAAAAAATAATAATGAAAAGGCAGAGAAATACTGCACAAATGAAGAAACAAACTTGAAACACAGAAGGCCAAATAAATGAATAGGAAACAGGCAAACTACCTGAAAAAGAATTCAGAATAAGGATGGTAAAGATGATCAAAACTCTTGAAAACAGAATGGAGAAAATGCAAGAATCAATTAACAAAGACCTAGAAGAATTAAAGAATAGACATACAGAGTCAAACAACACAATTACTGAAATTAAAAATACTCTGTTGCTGCTGCTATGTCACTTCAGTCATATCCGACTCTGTGCAACCCCATAGACGGCAGCCCACCAGGCTCCGCTGTCCCTGGGTTTCTCCAAGCAAGAACACTGGAGTGGGTGGCCATTTCCTTCCCCAATGCATGAAAGTGAAAAGTGAAAGTGAAGTTGCTCAGTCGTGTCCGACTCTTAGCGACCCCATGGACTGCAGCCTACCAGGCTCCTCCGTCCATGGGATTTTCCAGGCAAGAGTACTGGAGTGGGGTGCCATTGCCATCTCCCAAAAATACTCTACAAGGAATCAATAGCAGAATATCTGAAGCAGAAGAATGAATCAGTGAGATGGAAGATAAAATGGTGGAAATAGCTTACTGAAAAAGCAGAATAAAGTAAAAAGAATGAAAAGAACTGAGGATAGTCTCAGAGACTTCTGGGACAATATCAAACACACCAACATTTGAATTATAGGGGTCCCAGAAGAAGAGAAAAAGAAAGGGTATGAGCAAATTTTTGAAGAGACTATAGTTGAAAATTTCCCCAACATGAAAAAGGAAATAGTCAATCAAGTCCAAGAGGTGCAAAGAGTCCCATACAGGATAAACCCAAGGAGAAACATGCCACAAGACATATACTAATCAAACTAACAAACATTAAACTCAAATAAAGAATATTAAAGCAGCAACGGAAAAGCACAAGTAACATACAAGAGAGACCCCATATGTTTAACAGCTGATCTTTCAGGAGAAACTCTGCAGGCCAGAAGGGAATGGTAGGATATATATCAAGTACTGAAAGGGAAAAATCTACAACCAAGATTACTCTATCTGGAAAGGACCTCATTCAAAATTGATGGGGAAATCAAAAGCTTTTCAGACAAGCAAAGTTAAGAGAATTCAGTACCACCAAACTAACTTTACAACAAATGTTCAGTTCAGTTCAATTCAGTCGCTCAGTTGTGTACGACTCTTTGCCATCCCATGAATCGCAGCACTCCATGCCTCCCAGTCCATCACCAACTCCCGGAGTTCACTCAAACTCATGTCCATCGAGTTGGTGATGCCATCCAGCCATTTCATCCTCTGTTATCCCCTTCTCCTTCTGCCCCCAATCCCTCCCAGCATCAGGGTCTTTTCCAATGAGTCAACTCTTCGCATGAGGTGGCCCAAGTATTGGAGTTTCAGCTTCAGCATCAGTCCTTCCAAAGAACACCCAGGACTGGTCTTCATTAGGATGGACTGGTTGGATCTCCTTGCAGTCCAAGGGACTCTCAAGAGTCTTCTCCAACACCACAGCTCAAAAGCATCAATTCTTCAGTGCTCAGCTTTCTTCACAGTCCAACTCTCACATCCATACATGACCACTGGAAAAACCATAGCCTTGACTAGACGGACCTTTGTTGGCAAAGTAATATCTCTGCTTTTCAATATGCTATCTAGGTTGGTCATAACTTTCCTTCCAAGGAGTAAATGCCTTTTAATTTCATGGCAGCAATCACCATCTGCAGTGATTTTGGAGCCCAGAAAAATAAAGTCTGACACTGTTTCCACTGTTTCCCCATCTCTTTCCCATGAAGTGATGGGACTGGATGCCATGATCTTCGTTTTCTGAATGTTGAGCTGTAAAGCCAACTTTTTCACTCTCCACTTTCACTTTCATCAAGAGGATTTTAGTTCCTCTTCACTTTCTGCCATAAGGGTGGTGTCATCGGTATATCTGAGGTTATTGATATTTCTCCTGGCAATCTTGATTCCAGCTTGTGTTTCTTCCAGTCCAGCGTTTCTCATGATGTACTCTGCATAGAAGTTAAATTAGCAGGGTGACAATATACAGCCTTGACGTACTCCTTTTCCTATTTGGAACCAGTCTGTTGTTCCATGTCCAGTTCTAACTGTTGCTTCCTGACCTGCATATAGGTTTCTCAAGAAGCAGGTCAGGTGGTCTGTTATTGCCATCTCTTTCAGAATTTTCCACAGTTTATTGTGATCCACACAGTCAAAGGCTTTGGCATAGTCAATAAAGTAGAAATAGATGTTTCTCTGGAACTCTCTTGCTTTTTCCATGATCCAGCGGATGTTGGCAATTTGATCTCTGGTTCCTCTGCCTTTTCTAAAATGAGCTTGAGCATCTGGAAGTTCACGGTTCACGTATTGCTGAAGCCTGGCTTGGAAAATTTTGAGCATTACTTTACTAGCCTGTGAGATGAGTGCAATTGTG
>NW_011494933.1:690126-702234 GCF_000754665.1 Bison bison bison
TCCTGTCCTTTATCGAGCCCATCTTTGCATGAAATGTTCCCTTGGTATCTCTAATTTTCTTGAAGAGATCTCTAGTCTTTCCCATTCTGTTGTTTTCCTCTATTTCTTTGCATTGATCGCTGAGGAAGGCTTTCTTATCTCTCCTTGCTATTCTCTCTTCTTTAATCATTAAGGAAATGCAAATCAAAACCACAGTAGGATATCTCCTTACATGTCCTAGACTGGCTATTATCAAAAGACAAGAAATAACAAGTGTCCACAAGGATGTGGAGCAAAGGGAACCCTTCTGAACTGTCGGTGAGAATGCAAATTGGTGCAGTCACTTTGAAAAAAGTATGGAGTTTTCTCAAAAGCTAAAAATATAACTACCATACCGTTCAGCAGTTCCACCTCTTGGTATTATCAGAAGAAAATGAAAATACTAATTCAGAAAGAAACACAACTCCATGTTCATTGTAACATTATTTACAACACCAAGATATGTGAACAATCTAACTGAATGGGTAAGAAGATGTGGTGTATATATATAAACAAATATGTGTGTCAAGTATGTTGAGATTGCTTAACAAATTTAAAAATGGAAAAAAAAAACTTGCCATTTGCAACAACATGGATGGACCTTTAGGGCATTATGCTAAGTGAAATAAGTCAGAGACAAATATTCTATGATCTCTTATATGTGAAATCTAAAAAATAAACATAACAGTTCATAGATACAGAGAACCAACTGGTGATTGTCAGAAGTGGGGGTGGGGGTGGGAAGAATAGGTATTAGAGGTCAAAAGGTAAAAAAATAAAAAAGCATTACTTGTGAACTAGCCAATAGATTCTTATTATCCTAGTCTTAAAATTTCCTTATTTCTATCAACAGAAGAATCATTAATTCAAACCTGCTGAAGGCATTTAGATGTACTGAAAACATCTGATTTATAGTCTAATTCTCTGCAACATACTTTTATAACCAAAGTACAAGATTGAGTAGAGGATTATAGAAGATCCACTGCTTCAGTAATGGATTAAGCTGCTCTGTGACTACAACTTAAAATGTTTATTCTTTCAGCAAACAATTATTGAATATTTACTGTGGCCAGCTTCAGAGGTAACTGCCAAAATATAGCTGTCTGTACAGAGGTGGTTACTGCACAATTGCACTCATTTCACATGCAGGCAAAATAATGCTCAAAATTCTCCAAGCTAGCCATCAATAGTGCGCGAACTGAGAATTTCCAGATGTTCAAGCTGGATTTAGAAAAGGCAGAGGAACCAGAGATCAAATTGCCAACATACGTTGGCTCACAGAAAAAGCAAGAGAATTCCAGAAAAAACATCTACTTCTGCTTTATTGACCATGCTAAAGCCTTTGACTGTATGGATCACAACAAACTGTGGAAAATTCTGAGAGATATGGGAATACCAGACCACCTCACCTATCTCCTCAGAAACCTGTATGCAGGTCAAGAAGCAACAGTTAGAACCAGATATGGAAAAATGGACAGGTTCCAAATTGGAAAAGCAGTACATCAAGGCCATATATTGTCACCCTGCTTATTATACTTATATACAGAGTACATCATGCAAAATGCCAGCTGAATGAAGCACAAGTTAGAATCAAGATTGCTGGAAGAAATATCAATAACCTCAGATATGCAGATGACACCACCCTTTTGGCAGAAAGAGAAGAGGAACTAAAGAGCCTCTTGATGAAGGAGAGTGAAAAGGTGGCTTAAAACTCAACATTCAAAAAACGAAGATGATGGCATCCAGTCTCATCACTTCATGGCAAATAGATGGGAAACAATGGAAACAGTGACAGACTTCATTTTCTTGGGCTCCAAAATAACTGCAGAAGGTGACTGCCGTCATGAAATTAAAAGACACTTGCTCCTTGGAAGAAAAGCTATGTCAAACCTAGACAGCATAGTAAAAAGCAGAGGTATTACTTTACTGACAAAGGTCCATCTAGTCAAAGCTATGGTTTTTCCAGTAGTCATGTATGGATGTGAGTTGGACCGTAAAGAAGACTGAGTGTCAAAGAATTGATGCTTTTGAACTGTGGTGGTGGAGAAGACTCTTGAGAGTCCCTTGGACTGCAAGGAGATCAAACCAGTCAATCCTAAAAGAAATCAATCCTGAATACTGATTGGAAGGACTGATGCTGATCCTGAAGGTCCAATACTTTGTCCACCTGATGTGAAGAGCTGACTTATTAGAAAAGACCCTCGTGCTGGGAAGGACTGAAGGTAGGAGGAGAAGGGGACGACAGAGGATAAAATGGTTGGATGGCATCACTGAGTCAATGGACATGAGTTTGAGCAGGCTCCAGGAGTTGGTGATGGACAGGGAAGCCTGGCGTGCTGCAGTCCATGGGGTTGCAAAGAGTCGGACATGACTGAGCACTTAACAACACAGAGGTGGTTGTAAAGGTAAATATTTTATAATGCTCTTTGGAGCCAGGTTTATATGTTTAGTTTCTAAAGTATGTTCTTTTGTAAAAAATATGTTCAGTTCAGTTCAGTTGCTCAGTCATGACCTGGCATGGACTGCAGCATGCCAGGCATCCCTGTCCATCGCAAACTCCTAGAGTTTACTCAAACTCATTACCCAAAGAAAGGCAATGCCAAAGAATGTCAAAAAATATATAATATCAACTTAAATTTAATTTCAGTGTATGAATTATGATGTTACTGTTGTTTGAATTAGTAAAATCTCACTATGTTCTCAAAAGTGTTAATGAGGTTATTCTTGGTACAGACATACATTGTTTCATTGCACTATGCTTTATTGTGTTTCAAAGATACTATGGCATATATCCAGACAAAACTATAATTCAAAAAAAATAGCAGCACTATTCATAGTAGCCAAAACATGAAACCAACCAAAATATCCAATGATAGATGAATGGATAAAGAAGATGTGGTACATATTTACAACTACTCAGCCATAAAATAAAAAAGGAAGAAAGGAAGAAAATAGTGCCCATTTGCAACAACATGGATTCAATTAGAGATTATCATACTAAGTGAAGTAAGCCAGAAAGAGAAAGACAAATAGCATATGATATCACTTATAGGTGGAACCTAAAATAGGGCACAAATGAACCTGTCTACAAAACAGAAACAGACTCACAGGCAGAGAGATCAGACTTGTGCTTGTCAAGGGAGAGGAGAAAAGGGAGAGAGTTGGCCTGTGAATTTGGAGTTGACAGATGCAAATTATTACATTTAGAATGGATAAACACCAAGGTCCTACGGTACACCACAGGGAGCTATATCCAGTCTCCTGGGATGATCCATAATGGAAAAGAATGTTTTAAAAAGAGAATGTAGGCTATTTCGTGGACGTCAGGTGTGCGGGCGCATCTGGGAACGCGGGCGGAAGGGGACCGGGAAGACCTAGCCTAAGTTCTGTGGATTTGAACCTCCGCATTTGTAACCTAAGATCTCAAAACGCATCGTGATTCCTGTCGATTGGACTGTAAATTTTATGTAGATAATCTTGGAAACAATGGTAACAAGACTGAATTGGAACGAGCTTTTGGCTATTATGGACCACTCCGAAGTGTGTGGGTTGCTAGAAACCGTCCTGGCTTTGCTTTTGTTGAATCTGAAGACCCCCCAGATGCAGCTGATGCTGTCCCAGAGCTAGACGGGAGAGAACACTGTGTGGCTGCCGAGAAGGGTGGAACTATCCAACGGTGAAAAGGGAAGTCGAAATCGTGGCGCACCTCCTTCTTGGGGTCGTGGCCCTTGAGATGATTATCGGAGGAGGAGTCCTCCACCTCCACGCAGATCTCCAAGACTGAGAAGCTTCTCCCGCAGGCGGAGCAGGTCCCTTTCTAGAGATAGGAGAAGAGAAAGAACACTGTCCCGGGAGAGAAGTCACAAGCCATGCTGATCTTTCTCTAGGTCTCACAGCAGATCTAGGTCAAATGAAAGGAAATAGAAGATCAGTTTGCAAGAGGAGTGGTGTACAGAAAATAACTTCATTTGACAGGAGTATGTACAGAAAATTCAAGTTTTGTTTGAGACTGCATAAGCTTGGTGCATTTTAAAAATGTTTTAGCCGTTCACATTTGTTTGTCTGTTGGAACAGTGACACACAAGGTGTAGTTCTCTATGGTTTGAAATGGGTCATATGAGGCATGTAATATCACAAATTGTTACTTTAAAATGTTCCCTTAAACAAAATTTAATTTGCTTTGAATTTTAGTCTTGCATAGGCTGATAATAAACCTCTAACTCCTGCCCAGGTAAAGTCGATGTTTAACATTATGGAAACAAAAACTGGCAAAAATTGGAAGATTTTTTTCAACATAGCTGGGATATGGTATGCAGCTGTAGTTAAGCGGTTTTTAAAAGCTGCTGTGAACTCAAAAGCTGGAGAAATTAAAGCTGCACCCTTAAACTGGATTAGAGGTTTAAAAATTCCACTAGTCTTCACACTGGACAAAAGGTTGTCCAGTTGGAGTAGAATCTAAGAAGTTTCAAGGAAGTTAGTTTACCTTTGCTTTAGGTTGTAAGTTCCTTCTGTGATTGCTGTATAAGAATACATAGCTCTTTGTAGCATTCTTTATTTGGAAATTTGAGACTACTCAAAATACCATATGTCCTGCCTGTTTAAGGGTGCATTGTAGAGCTGAACTGAGTTACAGTGCAAGATTCTTTTTTCATGCTGTCATTTGTAATAAGTTTTGTGAGAATCCTTGGGATTAAAGTTTTGGTTACAAAAAAAAAAGAGAGAGAGAGAGAGAATGTATATATGTGTAAAACTGAGTCACTCTACTGAATTTTGCTCAATGCTGCAAATCAACTATGTGTCAATAAAAAAGGGGAAAAAAATAAGGTGGTTCCACTGTGAACCTGTAAGATTAACAGAGAAGAAAAGTCTGGCAATACCAAGAATGTCAAGCACATAGGAAAACAAACTCTCAAGTACAGCTGGTGGGAGTATAACTTTGTATAATCATTTTGGAGAGCATCTGGCAATGTTTAGTATAATTAAAGAGGCACATACACTGCTTCCCAGGAATTTCACTTCTAGATATATACTCTGAAGAAATTACCACCAATGTGTACAAGGAAACATGTTCAGGATGTATACAAGATTATTTTCTGTAATAGCAAAAAAAATTGTACTAAATGTAGAAGAAATGAATGAATAATATATGTGTATATATGTGTGTATAATAAAATATATATCATCTTTAAACACAAATAAAACACTAAAAAATAAATCAAGGGATTTCCCTAATGATCCAGTGATTAAGAATCTGCCTTCCAATGCAGGAGACACAGGTTTGATCCCTGGTCCGAGAGTTAAGAGCCCACATACTTCGAGGCAACTAAGTCTGACTGCTGGAAATAGAAGCCTGCACCCCAAAGAAAGGTCCTACATGCCACAACTAAGACCTGATGCAGATAAATAAATAAATGTTAAAAATAAAGTAAAAGCTAGAAATGATTAAGTGTAGTATGGAAGGAACGTAGAAAGCCAAGACAGGCCAAAAGTGAAGCCTCTTGCATTGACCACTTAGCCACGCTGTGAATGCAAAGGAAAAGTTCTTGAAGGAAATTAGTCATGTGTGTGTGTGTGTGTGTTTTCCTTCACTCTTTTAGAGAGGTGTCTGGGCATGCCTCTGTGATAAGTTACTTCAGTCGTGTCTGACTCTTTACAACCCTACAGACCATAGCCCGCCAGGCTCTTCTGTCCATTGGATTCTCCAGGCAAGAATGCTGGAGTGAGTTACTATGTCCTCCTCCAGGGAATCTTCCTGATCCAAGAATGAAACCTGCGTCTTATCTGTCTCCTGCATTGGCAGGTGGGTTCTTTACCAGTAGCACCAGCTGGGAAGCCCCATGTGGTGTATTACATTGATTAATTATTAATTGATTTTCGTACGTTGAACTATCCTTACATTCTAGGAATAAATCCCACTTGGTCATTGTGTTTAATCTTTATCGTATGCTGCTGAATTCTATTTGCTTGTATCTTATTGAGGATTTTTGCATCAATACTCATAAAGGACATTGATCTGTAGTTTCCTTTCATGCTGGTCTTTGGCTTTGGTAATTCTGACCTCCTAGATTGAGTCAGAAAGTGTTCCATCCTCTTCACTTTCTTGGAAGAGTTTGAGAAGGAGTGGTATTAGTTCATCTTTAAATGTTTGGTAGTGAAGCCATGGTCCAGGGCTTGCTTTGTCAGATTTTTGAATACTGATTCAATCTCATCACTAGTTAGTTCTCAGGTTTCAACCTTGGTAGGTTTTGTGTTTCTAAATAAATAGAGTTTATCCATTTCAGCTAAGTAATCTAATTTGTTGATATATAATTGTTCATAGCACTCTCATAATCTTTTTATTCCTATACAATTGGTAATAATGATCCCATTTTTATTTATATTGGTTATGTATTCTCTGTCTCTTTTTTTCCTTTGTCAACGTAGCTTAAGATTTGTCAATTTTGTTCTTTTCGAAGATCCAGCTTTTGGCTTTGTTTATTTTCTCCATTGTTTTTCTGGGCTCTATTTTATCTCTGCTCTTGTATTTATTATTTTCCTTCTTTTATGGTTTCTTTAGTGTGCCAACCTTATCTCCAATTTAAATCCCTTACAATAGTGTCTGGTTTTGTGGCTTGGGATATTTCCTGACTCACCCTTTTTTCCTTTAGGACTCAGTTCCTCTGGACACCTTTACTGACCATCCAATCTAAAGTAGCCTACAGCTATTTTCTATCACAGCATCATTTTTCTTCACAGCTCTTATCACTCTATGATATTTTCATTTTTGTTTTTTTTGTCTGCCCCCCCACCACACAAGCTTGCACATGCATGTATGTATATGTGCATACTTGTGCATGCATATTCCTTAGAATATAAACTCTGTAAGGACAGACATTTTCGTTGTCTTGTTTAACCACTGCATCCCCATGGCCTAGAATAGTCTCTGGCCCAACAGTAAAAAATGTTCAGTAAGTATTATTGACTGCTCTAATGTGTTGCAAAGGCTATTATTTTGAAAATGAGTGATTGGTTAAAAATCTCCTTACCTCTTGCTCCTAGAAGATTACTGAAAGATAAGAAATTTATAAAGTAGTTTTAAATTTTAAGATGGCCATAACCTAAATCATTGCAGTCTAATACACTTTATTAACACAGTTGGTTTAACATAGTTATTAGGTAAATAAACATGTTTTACATGTTATCTTTATAATATATCAGCATCTACTTACTTATGTATTATTTATTATTGTTTGTTTTTTGAGGTTAAAGTTTTTGGGGGGATATAAATTATACACTACTCATATCAGGTAGTCAGTACGTGGCACTAAACTGAAAGTCTTAGTTTCTAGCTTCATCTTTGCTACTATTTGATTTGTATAGCTTTGGAAAGAAGGGCTACCCTGAGGGCTCAGCTGGTGGTAAAGAATCCACCTGCAATGTGGGAGACCTGGGTACGATTCCTGGGTTGGGAAGATCCCCTGGAGAAGGGAAGGGCTACCCACTCCAGTATTCTGGCCTGGAGAATTGCATGGGCTGTATAGTCGATGGGGTCGCAAAAAGTCGGACACACCTGAGCAACTTTCACTTTGGAAAGAGTTGTTTAACTTGTTTGTACCTCAGTTTTTTCATTTGCAAAACAAGGGGATTAAATTAGATAAACTGATAAAGTCCCTTCCATCAATCAAATCTATAATTCCATAATTTAGAGTTCAATTTTACTAGTTTAACATGTTTATAATTGTTGGATGTTCATAACATATTTTTCTTTGCTTTTTAAAATGTTAGGTTCTTTAATATTACTTAAGTTATAAAATTGTAACCCCCTGTTTGAGCATGGAGATTACCTTATAGATTTCCACTTTACTTTTCTTAGGAGAAGATATATCTTTTTCCATTTCTACAATATATTTTTATCTATTTTAATTAATTTAAAGTTTTTGGCTGTGCTGGGACTTTGTTGCAGAAGAAGCACCAGGGCTTTCTCCAGCTGCAACTCTTGGGCTCAGTTGCCGCATGATGTGTGGGATCCCCGTTCCCTGACCAGGGATGGAAATGTGTCCTGTGCGTTGGAAGCTGCATGTCTAACCACTGGACCACCAGGAAAGTCCCTAAGTTATTTTTAATTGGAGGATAATTGCTTTACAATGTTGTGTTGGTTTCTGCCATACAACAAAGTGAATCAGCTATAAGTAGACATGTATCCTCTCCCTGTTGAGCCTGCCTTTCATCCCACTTTATCCCACCCCTCCAGGTCATCACAGAGGAATTTCCACTTTATAGAAGGGCTTCTAGAACTGAACTATGTGAAGTTTTCCCTAGTCTAGGCAAGATGAGTAGCTGGCTCTCAATAAATTTTGTTGAATTTTTAAGTTGAGTCTGTTAAAGGAAAAGGAAAGATAATATAGCAATGATTGATTGCTAAGAAAAATATTATATTCCAAAAGTATACTCCAAAAATTAACACTTTACATCAAAGAATTCCATTTAAAAATAACAACTAAAATTATAAATTAAAATACATAATAATTTAATGAGAAGATGAAATGCTTTCAGACACTATGGTATCTATAAAATAAATTTTATCTAACTTGGCAACTGGATTTAAACATGAGACATGAATCCTGATATAAAAAGTAACATCAAAAGGACAATGTTGATTTCTTCTCATAAACTTTAGGATCGTGAACATAAACAACCATCATATGTTAGAGGAAATAGATCTTAGAAGTTGAGGTAAGTTTACTTTTCCAATTTCCTGACCCACTCTGGGGCTGTCACAATTTTCCTCTTTCTCTCTCTCTCTCTCTCTCACACACACACACACACACACACACATACATATGTAATATTTTGCATATATTTAAAGTAAAAATTTTAGGAAATGTAGCAGGTAACTGTTGTTGTTTAATCGCTGGTTACATCTGACTCTTTGTGATCCCATGGACTATAGCCTGCCTGGTTCTTCTGCCCATGGGATTTTCCAGGCAAGAACACTGGAGAGGGTTGCCATGCCCTTCTCCAGAGGATCTTCCTGACCCAGGGATCAAACCTGTGTCTCCTGCACTGGCAGGTGGATAGTTTACCACGGAGCCACCAGGGGAAGCCCAGGCTAAAATACACATTTCATGTCTTCAGAGATTCAAAACAGGAGGACTAGCTGTAAATATCCAATAGAAAGTCCTGCTTATTAAGAGAATTGTGAGTTGTGATTCTATGAGGTAAAAAGCTTTGATTTACTTCACCTAAGGACACTTGGAGAAAGAAATGGCAACCCACTCCAGTGTTCTTGCCTGGAGAATCCCAGGGACGGGGGAGCCTGGTGGGCTGCTGTCTATGGGGTTGCACAGAGTCGGACACAACTGAAGTGACTTAGCAGCAGCAAGGACACTTGTATGATTATAAATGTGTTCTGTGAATGTAGCTAGTCAACTTGATTTGTTACCATTTCTCTACAGGAATAAAGATAACATAAGGGGAGTCTCTCAAGAGGATTGGAGGCTTCAGTACTGGCCAACCACTTGGTAACTTTTTAATTATCTTTTTTCTCTTCTCTGTATTTAGACCATTTAATTCATTTAGAATCCCCATTGAAACTCTAACACCTCCTCCACCATGAACCAATTATGGAAAGACTTCCTCCATACAATCCATTTTGCATGATATAATGAAAGGGCTGAGCAGAAGGGATTTGTTAAACATAATTTACATCTACTCCATAGTCAACCTTAATTATTTAGTGACTGATTGTCCTCTTAGGGGATTATGCAAGCATTTTGTTTCTACTCTGTCTCACTGCTGCTAACTGTTTAGCCGTTTCACTAATCAGCATGTCTATTAGGAGCAGTTTGGGGATAGAGTAAAGCAGAGGATCACACTGTGATCCATCATTTTGTCATTTCTTAGAAGATTTAGTAAAATCTTTAATGATGTGGGGGACTGAAGCTTGTGTGTAAATCAGTGGAATTTAATGTTTTCATTATCCATCTTATTCTTTGTCTCCTGAGGACAATGAAAATTTTGCTGTATGCATTTTGAAAATCTTAAGAATAAGAACTTGTATCTTACTTTGTTCAGGATGCTATAATAAAATACCACAGACTGGGTGGCTTATAAACAGCAGAAATTTATCACAGTTCTGGAGGCTAGAGGTCCAAGATCAGCGTGACAACTCTCTCTGACTGCAGAACTCGCTGTATCCCGCTGTAGCACAAGGGGCTGGGGAGCTCGGTGAGATTTCTTCTTTATGGAAAAAGCTCAAATGAATTTCTTGGCCAACTCGATGTAAACACACTTATTCCGTCCAGGAGGGCTCCATTCTCATAACCTCATCAACCCCGAAAGACCCCCCTACTAATAATATCACCTTTGAGGGTTAGGGTTTCAGTATATAAATGATTGAACATAAACTTTCAGCCCACAGCAACAAGGCTATTGTTGTTCAGTTGCCAAGTCCTGTCTGAATCTCTGTGACCCCACAGACTGTACACTGCCAGGCTCCTCTGTTCATGCGATTTTCCAGGCAAGAATACTGGAGTGGGCTGCCATTCCCTTCTCCAGGGGAATCTTCCTGACCCACGGACCAAATCTGTGACTCTTGCCACACCTGTACTGACAGGTGGATTCTTTACCCATGAGCCACTGGGGAAGCCCCAGCAACATGATTATACATATTTAAAATTTTAATGGGTATTGCTATATCATCCTGTCACGTGAGTGTATGTTCCTCGGTTCTTTGTCTCGTCACAACAAAGATTTGGAGTGATGGACATTAAAGCCCCCTTGGCGTGTCACAGCTCTCAGGTCTTGGATAGACTGTATTATAGCTCTCAGGTCTCGAATGGACCATGTTATAGCTCTTAGACAAATCAGTGTTACAGCTCAGTGTTATAGCTCTATTTTATTTAGAAGATAGCAGGAAAATCCATCTTGGAGGCGTGAGGGCACGTCGATCCAAAGACATGAGGAGAAGAGCACCCCAGGGAGAGAGAGAGAGAGAGTGAGAGAGGCAGAGAGAGAGAAAGAGCGCACGCACGCGGGAGAGAAAGAGAGCAAGAAAGCGCTTTGGCTCCTCCTTTTATATGTTTTTTTCCTCCACCTGGGCCTGCCCTATGCAAATTGGGCTTAGCCAGGAGTACTGTTTGTTCTACCTGAAGTCTTCACTCTGGTCCTCAGACCCTCCTTTGACCTTCCTTTGTTCTATTCATGGGCTTTTCCCTTCCTTGTCTTTCAGCCACCGCCATTTTGGACTCCTTTTCCCTATTTTACCTACCTAACAATCCTATAAGAAAGTTTCATCAGTTGTTATTCCCCGTGAATGGTGCATATGCGTGGCTTCCCTCTCTAAACTTCTCCAAACAACACTCCATCTTTTTCCCAAAAGGATGGGTGAATTTAGCTGTTAAATCTTTCAGGCCTGACTTCAGGCTCTACTACAAAGCCACAGTCATCAAGACAGTATGGTACTGGCACAAAGACAGAAATATAGATTAATGGAACAAAATAGAAAGCCCAGAGATAAATCCACACACCTATGAACACCTTATCTTTGACAAAGGAGGCAAAAATATACAATGTAGAAAAGACAATCGCTTTAACAAGTGGTGCTGGGAAAACTGGTCAACCACTTGTAAAAGAATGAAACTAGAACACTTTCTAACACCATACACAAAAATAAACTCAAAATGGATTAAAGACCTAAATGTAAGACCAGAAACTATAAAACTCCTAGAGGAGAACATAGGCAAAATACTCTCCGACATAGATCACAGCAGGATCCTCTATGACCCACCTCCCAGAATACTGGAAATAAAAGCAAAAATAAACAAATGGGACCTAATTAAAATGAAAAGCTTATGCACAACAAAGGAAACTATAAGCAAGGTGAAAAGACAGCCTTCAGAATGGGAGAAAATAATAGCAAATGAAGCAACTGACAAACAACTAATCTCAAAAATATACAAGCAACTCCTACAGCTCAACTCCAGAAAAATAAATGACCCAATCAAAAAATGGGCCAAAGAACTAAATAGACACTTCTCCAAAGAAGACATACAGATGGCTAACAAACACATGAAAAGATGCTCAACATCACTCATTATCAGAGAAATGCAA
>NW_011494933.1:702411-711631 GCF_000754665.1 Bison bison bison
CTGCCTTATGACCCAGCAATCCCACTGCTGGGCATACACACTGAGGAAACCAGAATTGAAAGAGACACATGTACCCCAATGTTCATCGCAGCACTGTTTATAATAGCGAGGACATGGAAGCAACCTAGATGTCCATCAGCAGATGAATGGATAAGAAAGCTGTGGTACATATACACCATTAATGGACTATTACTCAGCCATTAAAAAGAATACATTTGAATCAGTTCTAATGAGGTGGATGAAACTGGAGCCTATTATACAGAGTGAAGTAAGCCAGAAAGCAAAACACCGATACAGTATACTAATGCATATATATGGAATTTAGAAAGATGGTAACAATAACCCTGTATACAAGGCAGCAAAAGAGACACTGATGTATAGAACAGTCCTTTGGACTGTGTGGGAGAGGGAGAGGGTGGGATGATTTGGGAGAATGGCATTGAAACATGTATAATATCATATATGAAACGAGTCGCCAGTCCAGGTTCGATGCACAATACTGGATGCTTGGGGCTGGTTCACGGGGACGACCCAGAGGGATGGTACAGGGAGGGAGGAGGGAGGAGGGTTCAGGATGGGGAACACGTGTATACCTGTGGCAGATTCATGCTGATATATGGCAAAACCAATACAATAGTGTAGAGTTAAAAAATGAAAAAAAAATCTTTCAGGTAATTTATCTTTCAAATAAACTTACATAAATGCACAAGACATTTTCATTTAAAGGGATAAAACCCATAGTAGAGAAGTTTGAAGGGTAAAGGTTAGATGGAGAAAAAATTTAAATACAGCAAATTATTTTTAATAATTTGCAAATGTTTACAAAATGTTTCCCTTGAAATGCACTGTTACATTAAAATTTCCTTTTGGGAGTTGAAAAATCAAGTGGACAACTATATTTTTTAACAAATATTTCATGTTAATATGTAAAAAGATAAAAATGTTAGTTGCTCAGTTGTGTTCCCTCTTTGTGATCCCATGGACTGTGGCCTGCCAGGCTCCTATGTCCATGGAATTCTTCAGGCAAGAGTATTGCAGTGGGTTGCCATTTCCTTCTTCAGGGGATCTTTCTCATTCAGAAAGTCTCCCACATTACAGGCAGATTCCTCACTGTCTAAGCCACCAGGGAAGCCCCAATATTAATATATAAGCTTACATTAAGTTATATTGTTATTTCAGTATAAAATGCCACTAGTAGATAATAGATGGGGAAACAATGGAAACAGTGAGAGACTTTAATTTTTTGGGCTTCAAAATCAATGCAGATGGTGACTGCAGCCATGAAATTAAAAGACACTTGCTCCTTGGAAGGACAGTTATGACCAACCTAGACAGCATATTAAAAAGCAGAGACATTACTTTGCCAACAAAGGTCCATCTAGTCAAAGCTATGATTTTTCCAGTAGTCATGTATGAATGTAAAAGTTGGACTATAAAGAAAGCTGAGCCCCAAAGAATTGATGCTTTTGAACTGTGGTGTCAGAGAAGACTCTTGAGAGTCCCTTGGACTGCAAGGAGATCCAACCAATCCATCCTAAAGGAAATCAGTCCTGAATATTCATTGGAAGAACTGATGCTAAAGCTGAAGGTCCAATACTTTGGCCACTTGATGCAAAGAACTGACTCATTTGAAAAGACCCTGATGCTGGGAAAGACTGAAGGCAACAGGAGAAGCGGACGACAGAGGATGAGATGTTTGGATGGCATCACCAACTCAATTGACATGAGTTTGAGCAAGCTCTGGGATTTGGTGATGGACAGGGAGGCCTGGCGTGCTGCAGTCCATGGGGTTGAAAAGAGTCGGACACAACTGAGTGACTGAACTGAATATAGCAGTATTATAAACTAGAAAATTAGATAAGGATTATCCAACCAGTCCATTCTAAAGGAGATCAGCCCTGGGTGTTCTTTGGAATGAGTGATGCTGAAGCTGAAGCTCCAGTACTTTGGCCACCTCATGCGAAGAGTTGACTCATTGGAAAAGACTCTGATGCTGGGAGGGATTGGGGGCAGGAAGAAAAGGGGACCACAGAGGATGAGATGGCTGGATGGCATCACCGACTCGATGGACATGAGTTTGAGTGAACTCCGGGAGGTGGTGATGGACAGGGAGGACCAGCGTGCTGCGATTCATGGGGTCGCAAAGAGTCAGAGACAACTGAGTGACTGAACTGAACTGACTGATAAACTGGAAAATTAGATAAGGGTTACATGCTACATTATAAATGAAAGGAGTATATAAAAATTCACCCACTTTCAAACTAACAGTAGCATTTTCCTTTGACATTCAGACTCTTTTTCTCTGAATTATTTCCTAATTATAATTATTTACAATAGACAATATTTGGAAATGGTCAAAATCTTCAACAGTGTAATTGAATACTATGAAGCCATTAAAATGGACATTTCAAAGAAATTTTTAATGGCACAGAAAAGATTCTACAATGATATAATGAGTGGAGGAGTCAGAGAACAAAACTGAAAATACAATGTGACTTCAATTTAGTATTTCCATCCTCCACTAGAAATAGAGTGTGAGAATGACAGTGAGAAAGGAAGAATGGAAAATGCACAGTAAGAGCGTTGAAAGGAAATCAAATCAGCAAAATGTTGACAAAATTACCTCCGGGTGATGGCATATAAGAATTTAATTTTCTAAGTTTTTCTTTATTTTTGAGTTTTTATAGTGATAATAACTTTTGTTAACAAAATTTCCTCCTTATTTTCTGTGTATTTTTTTTTGACATCTATACTACCAGCAGGTACTGCAGCAATGATCATGTTAACTCTTCCACAAAACTGGGATTTCCTGAGGAAGAGAGCCTTGTTTATTTATCTTTATACTCTCAGCACATAGAGCTTAACAAATGTTTGTTAAATTTCAAAGCTTGAGATAATGGAAAAAAAAAAAACACCTCACAATATAACTAACACCCAACTCTCAGGGCTTTGGACCTTCCCTTGCGGCTCAGATGGTAAAGAATCTGCCTGCAATGAAGGAGACCTGTGTTTGATCTGTGGGTTGGGAAGATCCCCTGGAGGAGGGCATGACAATCACTCCAGTATTCTTGCCTGGAGAATCCCATGGACAGAGGAGCCTGGCGGGCTGCAGTCCATGGGGTCACAAAGAGTCGGACACGACTGAGCCACTAAAGAAACAAAAAAATCAGAGTACTCATCCTCTAGTCCAAGTGCTAACATCTGTCACATTGTTCTATCTATCTATCATCTTTCTATCTATATCATTGCTGGTGTCATATGTCACCCTTACAGAATAAAAACACTCTTCTACACAAACATAATACCATTACCACAATCAAGAAATTTAATACTATGTATCCCATGGATGGAGGAGCCTGGTAGGCTGCAATCCAAGGGGTCACTGAGAGTCGGACACGACTGAAGTGACTTAGCATCAACAGCAGCAGTAATATTATATTCAAATTTCCCCAATTGTCTGAATAATTTTTATAGCTTTTCATTTGTTTGTTTAATTCAAGACCCAAACAAGGATCAAACATTGCATTTAGGTGATAGGTTACCCTAGCCTCTTTTACTCTAGGTAAGAAAAGGTGTTTTTTTTTTTTTTTTTTTAACCTAAAAGAGGGTTCTGGGCTTTTTTTTTGACTTTCATGACCACCATTTTTAAGCATCTAGGCCAGGTGTTTTATAGAATGTCCACAATTTCAGTTTGTCTGACTGCTTCCTCACAATTAGAAGCAGTTGAAATATTTTTGACAAAAATACTAAAAAGATGATATAATGTCTTCCTTAAATGTATCACATTTGGAGGTACATAATACCCACTTGTCCCATTATATTTATGCTATTTTTAACAGAAGTTTTAAAAGTTTTGTAATTCCTTTGAACTGCCATCATGGCTTTATCCCACAAATTTGGATAAGTAAATTCATTTCATTCAATCCTAAATATCAACTTCCACTATAACTTCTTTAACCCATAAATTACATAGATATGTGTTTTGACATTCCTAACTAAATGTTATTTACTATTTTTTAGACTTCATATTTTGAAATAATTGAAATTACTGGAAATTTACCTGAAAGTTTCAGAAAGGTACACAAAGCTCCTGCATATCCAGCTTTTGAGCACTTCCTGGCTGGCATATCAAAATATTTCAGATTTGCACTTTCCTAATCCTGATGTGGCGGAGAAGGCAGTGGCACCCCACTCCAGTACTCTTGCCTGGAAAGTCCCATGGACGGAGGAGCCTGGTGGGCTGCAGTCCATGGGGTTGCTGGGAGTCGGACACGACTGGACGACTTCACTTTCACTTTTCACTTTCATGCATTGGAGAAGGAAATGGCAACCCACTCCAGTGTTCTTGCCTGGAGAATCCCAGGGATGAGGAAGCCTGGTGGGCTGCCATCTGTGGGGTCGCACAGAGTCGGACACGACTGAAGCGACTTAGCAGCAGCAGCAGCAATCCTGACGTGGAGACAGACAATATTCTAAGGATCTTGGTCCCTTTTACGTGTGTGTCCAGTCGCTTAGTTGGGTCCGACTCTCTGTGGCCCAGTGGACTGTAGCTCATGGGGCTCCTTTGTCCATGGAATTTTCCAGCCGAGAACACTGGAGTGGGTTGTCATTTTCTTCTCCAGGGGATCTCGCCAACCCAGGGATTGAACCATGTCTCCTACGTCTCCTGCATTGGGAGGCAGGTTGTTTATCGTTAGTGCCACCTGGAAAGCCCTGGTACCTTTTATAAGGTGCGTGTTTGGGTGATCAGTCACTTCAGTCATGTGACGATACCCCCCAGGCTACTCTGTCCATGGGATTCTCCAGGCAAGAATACTGGATACAAGGTAATGAAATTTAAAAACAGGATCTGGGCACTACATGCTTTCTTTTTTTGTGTTTTTAAGTGACTATAATGAGACATCCTGAGATGGAGATGAGTGCATGAATTTGTAAGTCAAAACACAAGGTTCCAGTTACGACCAGGCAAGTTGCCAGCTGTGTAACCTAGGGGCATTATCCTCCCTGATATTTGGTTTCCTCATCTTTAAAATAGTTACTTAAAAAAATAGTAACAACAAAAACAATAATGATAACAAAGAAAGGAAGGGTAATGATATCTGATTATAGTAATCTGATGGGTACTATACTAAGTTCTTCTATACTTAATTTTCACAACAATATTGTTATTATGCTCATTTTACAGATGAAGTAAATGAAGACCATAATAAAATATTTATACCATTTGAATAAAATGAAGTATGTGGAAGTGATATGGATTCGAATTGTTTGGGTCCACTTATATGCGAATTTTTTTCAACAGTTAATACTACAGTACGTGATGGCATCACTGACTCGATGGACGTGAGTCTGAGTGAACTCCGGGAGTTGGTGATGGACAGGGAGGCCTGGCGTGCTGTGATTCATGGGGTTGAAAGGAGTCGGACACGACTGAGCAACTGAACTGAACTGAACACTATCTAAGGCTGAATGAGGGGATATGGGACCTCGGATTCAGAGGAATAACAAGCAGATTTGGAGGGTCAAGTGTAAAATATACACAGATTTTGGACTTAACCTCCAAGTTGTTCAAGGGTCAATTGTATATGTATACATATAATCACTCAATTATTTATTGATTCAATCAGTGAGTATCTATTAAGTATTTACTAAGTACCATATGCAGTTTTTATGCTAAGTATAAAATAAAACAATGTATACATGTTAAAGTTTATCATTATATATGCATATCTATATGTTTATAACTCCATAGAAAATTTATTTTAAAGTGCCGTACAACCAAAATATAATGTAAGTCACATATGTAATTTAAAATTTCCTAGTAGCTGTAGTAAAATGGCTTTATTAAAGGTGAAATTAATTTTACTTATATATTTTATTTTACATAGTGTATCCAAGATATTGTCATTCTAACATGTAAATGTAAAACAATTATTCATGATATATTTCACACTTTTTTAGTCTTCAAAATCCATCACAGATTTTATACTTAGCACATCTCAGAACAGGCCAGAGCTTAAGTTCACAACAATCACACGTAGTTAGTGGCATCTGTTGGATATTTCAGGTCCAGAATAACATACAAAAACTGATTGGGAGATGGAAGAGGGAGAGGAATTTACCTTTTATTATATATCCTTTCATACTTTAGATTCTTGTATGCTGTGTACTTGTCGCCTAATCAAAGAAATTTGAAAAAATAAATTAATATATTAAAAGCATCATGTTTTTATCTGTGCATGAGTGTGCATTCTTGTCTGTCAGTGGTTTTCAATTGTGGGTGATTCCCTGTCCCCCTCAGAAGACATCTGGAAACTTTTGGAGATATTCTGGGTAGGTGGGTGGGGACCACTGGCATCCAGTGAGCAGATGTGAGGAATGCTGTTATAGATCCTACCATGTATGCTACAGCACCCACCCCCAATAAGGATTATATGACCCAAATATCAATAGTGCTGAGGCTGAAAAACTTCTGTTATGTGCTGTAAAAAGTAAAAATTTCAGTGTCTACTTGTTACCAGGCATTATCAAGACCTGGGTATACAAAGAAGGTTCCCACACAGCACCTGCACTTCAGTGGCTCAGTCTAGTGAGGGAGGGAGACAATAGGCAAGTAATTGCAGAAATGTGATAAATTTTAGAACAGAGTAGAAAGAAGGCATTAAGAAAGAATTAACGTATCTGTAAACATATTCATTAACTAGAAAGCCACTTGTTAGAAACATTAATTTGAATCGAGTAGTTGAAATTGAAGGCTTCCCAGGTGGCTTAGAGGGTAAAGCGTCTGCCTACAATGCAGGAGACCCGGGTTCAATCCCTGAGTCGGCAAGATCCCCTGGAGAAGGAAATGGCAACCCACTCCAGTACTCTTGCCTGGAAAATCCTATGGACGGGGGAGCCTGGGAGGCTGCAGTCCATTGGGTTGCAAAGAGTCAGACATGACTGAGCGACTTCACTTCACTTCTTCACTTCAGGTGGCGCTAGTGGTAAAGAATCTGCCTGCCAATGCAGGAGATTTAAGAGACCTGGGTTCCATCCCTGGGTTGGGAAGATCCCCTGAAGAAGGTCATGGCAACCCACTCCAATATTCTTTGCCTGGAGGATCCCATGTCTAGAGGAGCCTGATGGCCTCAGTCCATGGGGCTGCAAAGAGTCTGACACAACTGAAGCAATTCAGCACGTATATAAGCAGCTGAAATTGAAACATCAATTTCAGAAGTTATTTTCCACCAAATCCTCAGGTTGAGAGTGTAGCACTTTATTCAAAGGCTTTAATGTGCCTCTGTACCACTCTAATGTCAATAAAAGATGTCTGGGAAGAACCCCTAATTTGGTTATAACATCTGTTACTCTATTTCTGTGCTGAGTATTACATTTTGGAACTTTAAATGGACTCTGATATATCTTAAAAAGAATGTGTAACTCATGACTAATTGTTGTTGCTGTCTGAAAGAGATAGCTATATTTTATAAGAACAACAGTCCAAAGGATTATCATGTTTTGCATATTTCTTCCCATGAATGTCTCCACTTTTCTGAGAGGCTCCCAAGTTCCACCATATTTCATTACCTATCAAAGAAATGAGACAAAAACTCAGACTGTGAATTCCACTGGCTTTGTTTAGGTTTTCTTAAACCTTAATGCTCTCATATTTTAGCTTTGGTTTAGTTTTTCACGAGTGAGCTCACAAAGTATTGTACACATCTGTTTGCAGGTTGGAAGGCTGTGCCCTTCTCACTGGCTGCAAACTGCTAATACAAGGGGCAGCACAGGGCCGTGGAGAAGGGCAAGTGCTCTGGTTTGAGTCCTGGTTTCACCTCCTAAGCTGCAGCGCAGCTTACTTAACCTCCCCAAACTTCTGTATCCTTATGTAAAATGTCTATCGTTCAACAAGATCAAACAAGATAACACATTAAATTCACTTATCATTGCTAGGAATGAAGTAATGGGAGCTGTTACTATCCGAATGGCACAAAACAAAAATCAGACTTTTAAGCTACAAGTCAGAATAGAGCTCATGGGTTTTTCTCCACCAGAAATTATTTATGTTTTCATAGTCATTATGTTTCTAAAAAAATAAGTGATTACCTACCTTTTTATTTGAACCTTAATTACAGAAATGTGAGTACTGCTTTGGCACTCTGGGTTGAATTGGTTCACATTTGCATTCACTATTCATTTCTTGCTACCTTTCACCGCTGTGCTGTTAGAATACTGTACTAGCTCCCATTTTTTTTATGTCTATGCTTCTTCCCAGCTAAGTTCACGTTGTGTATTTAAAACTCAACTGTCTTGGATTTTTGGGCCCGCATTATCACACTAACTAAACCTCACTAAATAGTAACCTGTATCTGTTTAGCAACAAACCCATCTTCAACAGCTTGAAAAAATACAGTGCCATTCCACAGAGTTCATCTATACGCAGACAAAAGGCTTCTTCTTGACTGTAATTTCAACAGACCAAGTGATTGTAATGCTACTGTGGTAAAAAATGCAGCTGTGTTTTTCATGCTTTCTAGAAGTTGAGATACAATCTTACAATCATACCACACATAGTTTATTATTCAAACCTCAAAGAGGTTTTGTCTCATTCAAAAAGCTGAAATTATACATTTCATTTGTGTGAAAAGTTATACTGGAATCAATTAATTTTGTACAAAATCTTACATTTCTCTTCTGTCAAAATACCCATTGAATGCCTAATTAAAAGATGCAATAGCTTTCTTCATCTTTAAATATATTGATATTTTATACTACCCTATTTTCATGACAGCAAAAAGTTAATGACCTAATTCAAGATTAGAGGAGGTTATAATAACAGAATATAGGTAATTTCATTGTTTTTCTTATGATTGATATTAATAATGATAATATTAACAGAGAAGAGCATAAATAAAAGGTAAACTAACAATCTAATAGCCTAATGACTTGAGATGAGGGCAACTGAGTGGTAGTTTGAGCATTCTTTGGCACTGACTTTCTTTGGGACTGGAAAGAGAACTGACATTTTCTAATCCTGTGGCCACTACTGAGTTTTCCAAACTTGCTGGCATATTGAGTGCAGCACTTTCACAGCATCGTCTTTCAGGATTTGGAATAGCTCAACTGGAATTCCATTACCTCCACTAGCTTTGTTCATAGTGATGCTTTCTAAGGCCCACTTGACTTCACATTCCAGGATGTCTGGCTCTAGGTGAGTGATCACACCATCGTGATTATC
>NW_011494933.1:711731-712602 GCF_000754665.1 Bison bison bison
TCTCCTTTGCTTTTCAGTTCTCTTCTTTTCACAGCTATTTGTAAGGCCTCCCCAGACAGCCATTTTGCTTTTTTCCATTTCTTTTCCATGGGGATGGTCTTGATCTCTGTCTCCTGTACAATGTCATGGACCTCTGTCCATAGTTAATCAGGCACTCTATCTATCAGATCTAGTCCCTTAAATTTATTTCTCACTTCCACTGTATAATCATAAGGGATTTGATTTAGGTCATACTTGAATGGTCTAGTGGTTTTCCCTACTTTCTTCAATTTAAATCTGAATTTGGCAATAAGGAGTTCATGATCTGAGCCACAGTAGGCTCGCAGTCCTGTTTTTGCTGACTGTATAGAGCTTCTCCATCTTTGGGCGCAAAGAATATAATCAATCTGATTTCATTGTTGATCATCTGGTGATGTCCACGTGTAGAGTCTTCTCTTGTGTTGTTGGAAGAGGGTGTTTGCTATGACCAGTGCATTCTCTTGGCAAAACTCTATTAGCCTTTGCCCTGCTTCATTTCGTATTCCAAGGCCAATTTTGCCTGTTACTCCAGGTGTTTCTTGACTTCCTATTTTTGCATTCCAGTCCCCTATAATGAAAAGGACATCTTTTTTGGGTGTTAGTTCTAAAAGGTCTTGTAGGTCTTCACAGAACCGTTCAACTTCAGCTTCTTCAGTGCTACTGGTTGGGACATAGACTTGGATTACTGTGATATTGAATGGTTTGCCTTGGAAATGAACAGAGATCATTCTGTCATTTTTGAGATTGCATTCAAGTACTGCATTTTGGACTCTTTTGTTGACCATGATGGCTACTCCATTTCTTCTAAGGGATTCCTACCCACAGTAGTAGATATAATGGTCATCTGAGTTAA
>NW_011494933.1:712702-713140 GCF_000754665.1 Bison bison bison
GAATTCCATTACCTCCACTAGCTTTGTTCATAGTGATGCTTTCTAAGGCCCACTTGACTTCACATTCCAGGATGTCTGGCTCTAGGTGAGTGATCACACCATCGTGATTATCTTGGTCATGAAGCTCTTTTTGTACAGTTCTTCTGTGTACTCTTGTCACCTCTCCTCAATATCTTCTGCTTCTGTTAGGTCCATACCATTTCTGTCCTTTATTGTGTCCATCTTTGCATGAAATGTTCCCTTGGTATCTCTACTTTTCCTGAAGAGATCTCTAGTCTTTCCTATTCTGTTGTTTTCCTCTATTTCTTTGCATTGATCGCTGATGAAGGCTTTCTTATCTCTCCTTGCTATTCTTTGGAACTCTGCATTCAAATGGGAATATCTTTCCTTTTCTCCTTTGCTTTTCAGTTCTCTTCTTTTCACAGCTATTTGTAAGGC
>NW_011494933.1:713240-713648 GCF_000754665.1 Bison bison bison
ACTTCACCTAAGGACACTTGGAGAAAGAAATGGCAACCCACTCCAGTGTTCTTGCCTGGAGAATCCCAGGGACGGGGAGCCTGGTGGGCTGCTGTCTATGGGGTTGCACAGAGTCAGACACGACTGAAGCGACTTAGCGGCAGCAAGGACACTTGTATGATTATAAATGTGTTCTGTGAATATAGCTAGTCAACTTGATTTGTTACCATTTCTCTACAGGAACAAAGATAACATAAGGGGAGTCTCTCAAGAGGATTGGAGGCTTCAGTACTGGCCAACCACTTGGTAACTTTTTAATTATCTTTTTTCTCTTCTCTGTATTTAGACCATTTAATTCATTTAGAATCCCCATTGAAACTCTAACACCTCCTCCACCATGAACCAATTATGGAAAGACTTCCTCCATAC
>NW_011494933.1:713748-714593 GCF_000754665.1 Bison bison bison
CTTCTTTGGCATTAGGGGTTGGGACATAGACTTGGATTACTGTGATATTGAATGGTTTGCCTTGGAAATGAACAGAGATCATTCTGTCATTTTTGAGATTGCATCCAAGTACTGCATTTTGGACTCTTTTGTTGACCATGATGGCTACTCCATTTCTTCTAAGGGATTCCTACCCACAGTAGTAGATATAATGGTCATCTGAGTTAAATTCACCCATTCCAGTCCATTTTAGTTCGCTGATTCCTAGAATGTAGATGTTCACTCTTGCCATTTCCTGTTTGACCACTTCCAATTTGCCTTGATTCATGGACCTAACATTCCAGGTTCCTATGCAATATTGCTCTTTACAGCATCGGACCTTGCTTCTATCACCAGTCACATCCACAACTGGGTATTGTTTTTGCTTTGGCTCCATCCCTTCATTCTTTCTGGAGTTATTTCTCCACTGATCTCCAGTAGCATATTGGTCAGGAAGCAACAGTTAGAACTGGACATGGAAGAACAGACTGGTTCCAAATAGGAAAAGGAGTACATCAAGGCTGTATATTGTCACCCTGCTTATTTAACTTCTATGCAGAGTACATCATGAGAAACGCTGGGCTGGATGAAGCACAGCTGGAATCAAGACTGCCAGGAGAAATATCAGTAACCTCAGATATGCAGATGGCACCACCCTTATGGCAGAAAGTGAAGAGGAACTAAAAAGCCCCTTGATTAAAATGAAAGAGGAGAGTGGAAAAGTTGGCTTAAACTCAACTTTCAGAAAACTAAGATCATGACATCTGGTCCCATTGCTTCATGGCAAATAGATGGGGAAACAGTGTCAGACTTTATTTTTTTGGGCT
>NW_011494933.1:714693-741607 GCF_000754665.1 Bison bison bison
TGCTTTTGAACTGTGGTGTTGGAGAAGACTCTTGAGAGTCCCTTGGACTGCAAGGAGATCCAAGAAGTCTATCCTAATAGAGATCAGCCCTGGGTGTTCTTTGGAAGGACTGATGCTAAAGCTCAAGCTCCAGTACTTTGGCCACCTCATGTGAAGAGTTGACTCACTGGAAAAGACTCTGATGCTGGGAGGGATTGGGGGCAGGAGGAGAAGGGGACGACAGGGGATGAGATGGCTGGATGGCATCACCGACTTGATGGGCATGAGTTTGAGTGAAGTCTGGGAGTTGGTGATGGACAGGGAGGCCTGGCATACTGCAATTCATGGGGTCGCAAAGAGTCGGACACGACTGCGCAACTGAACTGAACTGAATGACTTGAGACAGACAATTAGGCTCCAATCCATCAAGGAGGATGAGAGACCTTCAAGGTGAGCAGGTTTTTTGTAGAGAGGGAGAGCCTGGACTCTGCCCTTCCCTCTGCCCACAAGGGAAGATGAGAAAGAGATCTAAGCTTCTTTGAACATTTTTCCTCCTGTTTTCCCCTCTATTTATTTCCTGAAGGGAATATTTCAGAGGTGGTATGTCCATTATATACATAACAGGTTCCAAAAGCAGGATTTTTTTTTTTTTTTTTTTTAATGATAGAGCATGTAAGGGAAGGAGGAAAACACAAATGGGGCAGGGAGAGAGCAACTGCAGACTGAGTAAGCTGTGGAGAAAAACTACCACTGGAATGAGTGTGGGAAGAGACAGAGAGAGCTTTCTGGGGGAAAATGGCTGAAAAGCTGAGAGAACAATCGGGAATGTAGACGTTTAGAAATCACCATAGGAAATCTACAGCTGAAGTGGATCGTTTTATTTTTTTGCACCCAAAACTGTGCTCAAGTCGCTTCTTTATCCAGTTCTGGGTAGCTGGAAGAAAAAGTCCATGGCCATAGACACAGCAGAGTGCGAGCTGCTCAACAAGCTCCTCATCAGAAACACCAGTCTCAACCTGTTGACGCTCCTTCACCTCTTACCTGGTTTAGAATTTTAACCTCTCCTCTCATTCCTGTGGGTGACACACCAAAGTGGGTGGTTATCTTAAAAAAACAATTAAGACTCCTGGAGGTGGAGAAGAGGCCCTGAGGGTTCTTTCAGTCCAGCACAAAGGAATGTATCAAATCAACTGCTGGCAAACACTCAGGATCTGATACTGTCCATAACCCTGGAGGAGGGCATGGCAACCTACTCAGTATTCTTGCCTGGAAAATCCCATGGACAGAGGTGCCTGGTGGGCTACAGTCCATAGGGTCACAAAGAGTCGAATATGACTGAAGTGATTTAGGGGGCGCGCACTGTCCATAAGGCAGTGCTTGTGATAGGAGACTTGCAGAGAGGAGAGCCTGAAGCCTTGAGGCTGTATTCCTGAAGCCACCTTCTGGGTATGAAGGGATGAATAGCTGGAAAGTGCCGGACCTAGGAGAGCAGGTCCTGGAATCCCACTCAGGAGGTACACTGCTACAGAGGGTGCTCAAAGTGAAGAATATGGAAAAGCAAGAAGCACCAAATTTATTTATTTCTTTTTATCTACCTCATATAGTGCTTAACTTGGTTTGATATCAGTTAACAGCCATTCTGGAGTGGGTCTGGGTTGGAATCCTCACTGTCTGGAGCAGGCTGGTATGAAAAGGTTGGGGGGGGGGGATTACACTAGAATCTATTGTCTTGAAGAGGCTGGTGGTACTCTTGAGAATCCTGAGCTATATTGTGGGGCTAATGCCTGAGCTCCAGGTGGCCCAGTGATAAAGAATCATCTGCCAATGCAGGAGACGCAAGATACACAGGTTCAATCCCTGGGTTGGGGAGATGCCCTGGAGTGGAAATGGCAACCCACTCCAGTATTCTTTTTTTTAAATATGATATTATATATGTTTTAATGCCATTCTCACAAATCATCCCCCTCTCCCTCTCCCACAGAGTCCAAAAGACTGTTCTATACATCTGTGTCTCTTTTACTGTCTCGCATACAGGGTTATCGTTACCATCTTGCTAAACTCCATATATATGCGTTAGTATACTGTACTGGTGTTTTTCTTTCTGGCTTACTTCACTCTGTATAATAGGCTGCAGTTTCATCCACCTCATTAGAACTGATTCAAATGTATTCTTTTTAATGGCTGAGTAATACTCCATTGTGTATATGTACCACAGCTTTCTTATCCATTCATCTGCTGATGGACATCTAGGTTGCTTCCATGTCCTGGCTATTATAAACAGTGTTGTGATGAACATTGGGGTACACGTGTCTCTTTCAATTCTGGTTTCCTCAGTGTGTATGCCCAGCAGTGGGATTGCTGGGTCATATGGCAGTTCTATTTCCAGTTTTTAAAGGAATCTCCACACTGTTCTCCATAGTGGCTGTACTAGTTTGCATTCCTACCAACAGTGTAAGAGGGTTCCCTTTTCTCCACATCCTCTCCAGCATTTATTGCTTGTAGACTTTTGGATCGCAGCCATTCTGTCTGGCGTGAAATGGTACCTCATTGTGGTTTTGATTTGCATTTCTCTGATAATGCCCACTCCAGTATTCTTGCCTGGAAAATACCATGGACAAAGGAGCCTGGGTGGCTACAATCCATGGCATCGCAAAGAGTCTAACATGGCCAAGGGACTAAGCACACACACGTACACACACACACACACACACACACACTCATTCACCAAAAAGTCTCTCAGAACTGAATGAGGTCAAACTAATTGATTCCAACCTAAATCAAGGTTAATTATTCAGATGAGAGGACTAGCCACTGAAACTTAGGGCAGAGTTGTAAGGAATTCTATTAATAACAGGTAGCCTAGTACTTTTAAAATGAGGACTGTTGTTTTAAACAACATTGTGGACTACAGTCGTCTTGAAGGATGTTTATAGGGGAAAAAAATGGACCTTGATTAATTGTTAAGATTAAATATGTGGAGAAGAGGATGAAGACAGTCATTGATTCATTCATTTATTTCTTCAAGAAATTATTCATGAAGCCTCTATGGGAACTGTGCTACACACCAGGGATTTTGTGGACAGCAGAAGTGACAGGTTCCTGCCCGAATGGCGCTTACCTTCCTGAGTGTGGAGTCAGGCGGCAAACACAGCAAAAGACAAAGATCTCCTCAGACAGCAGTAGGTGCTGTGAAGGAAGGAGAGCAGTTCCGTGGGATGGAGAGTGACCTGGGGGGAGGCTGGCGATGAGTTCTTAGCTAGACGGTGCAGATTCGGAGACTCCCTGGAGAGGTCGTGTCTGACTGAGACCCAGGAGTTGAACTGTGGCTCTGTGAAGACCCAGAGAAGGGCATTCTTTGAAGAGGGAGTAGCAAGTACGAGAGGCCTGAAATATCAGTGAGCTTGATACATGGGGGAAGAAATCAGCAACAACAACAATGAAAAGGAATGTGGCCAAAGTAAACAAAGGACAAAAAGTCCAAGACGAAGTCAGCAGGCTGGGCCGCATGGAAGAGCTTCTTCATTGTAAAGAGAATTTAAAGGAAGATTTAAGTAGAGGCCAGTTCTGATCCAGAGGAGATTCAGGAAAGTCAGACAGAATCCACTAAAACAGCGTTTTTGAGGACGTAGAAAAAGAGGGCAACCCTGGGTGTAGCGCCCTTAAAATCATAAAGACAAGAGCTAAAGCCTGGGTGATACGCAATGTCAGCAAGCTCTGGTTTACAAACGTGTGCTCCAGAAAGAAAGGCAGAAAAAAAGCCTCGCTGTGGCTGCAGCGTAGGTAAGGAGCCCCAGGGATCAACCCAGACTACAGTGTTAGAGTCACCACAGCTGGTATTCTAAATCAAGAGGAAGAGGGAAATGACCACCACTGATAACTTCATTAAACAAGAACATAGATAAAATTTACATAGATAAATTTACATAGATAAAATTTAATGGCCTAAATATCTTAGATTTTTAATAAAGTAAAAAAAGTTAAAATTCCCGTGTGAGAACCCAAGAGTATCAGTGCATAATTTAGTCCTTAGAGGTAATATCTTACTTGTTTTATGTTTCAAAGGCTTAGCAACACTTTAATTTGGTCTGAATTCCTTTGTCTACCAATTTAAAAGGCAAACAAAGTTCAGTTCTTTCCCAAAGAAGCTGAGATTTTACTTAACTACACATTATTTACCAGATTTCAGAGCCACAAATGCACACTGGGTAAGGGTTTTGTTTTGTCTTTTAAAAGGTTAGCATGTTCTCAAGGATGTGTAGCAACTTTCCCTGACTGTTCTGCTTCAGTCTGGATTGTAAAGCTGCATCTTGACTCAACACGCTTTGGCAGGAAAAAACTGTTAGTCCTTCAATAATATTGAACAAAGGATGAGGTTAGACAAAGGGGGAAAAAACGAAACAGAAAACGTACCATCTGTTCAGTGGTCATGAAGTAGTCAGCACAGCATTTTTCTTGTTCCTGCACAACATCACTCTGAGGTGGTGCTGACACCCCCAGATGCAATTCGGAGAGAAACTAGCAAAGATATGAGTTGTTGAACGCCTGGGGGGAATTTGATATAATGTCCTTTGGTTGACAGTCTGTGTGCTGTCCACCAGGCTACACAGTATCCCCTTATTTAGATGATTTTAACAGAGACAATAAAAATTTGTTTACTGACATTAAGAAAAATCAATAAATGCAACTGATGAATGGTCACATTAATTGTAACACCCCCCTTTTCTGATGGAAAAGTTACCTATTAAAAGTTGGCTAAGGATACAGGTACCTTGGCAAAATGAAAAAAGGGCAGCAGAGCATGAGATGGTTAAATAGCATCACGGACTCAATGAACTTGAACAAATGCTGGGGGACAGTGGAGGACAGGGGAGCCTGGTATGCTGCAGTCCATGGGGGTCAAAAAGTCAGAAACGACTTAGCAACTGAACAACAACACAGGTACCTTTGGGCTTCCCTGATGGCTAAGTGGAAAAGAATCTGCCAGCCAATGCAGGAGATGGAGGTTCGATCCCCGGGTAGGAAAGACCCCAAAAGGAGAAAATGGCAACCCACTCCAGTATTCTTGCCTGGAAAATCCCATGATGGAGGAGTCCACATGGGGCTCATGAAAGAGTCAGACACAACTTAACGACTAAACAACAACAGGTACCTCTCACAGAGTGTCTATGATGCAGAGAGCCTGGAGAAAGGAGGGAGAAGGTAAGAACAGCCTGCATGGGAGCCTAGGAAGATTATCCACTAGGGTTTGAGGAAAGTGAATTCTTCCAATTCCAGTCAGTCAGTTAAGTCACTCAGCTGTGTCTGACTCTTTGCGACCGCATGGACGCACTCCATGGACACTATGCCATGCAACACGCCAGGCCTCCCTGTCCATCACCAACTCCCAGAGCTTGCTCAAACTCATGTCCTTTGAGTCAGCGATGCCATCCAACGATCTCATCCTCTGTCGTCCCCTTCTCCTCCTGCCCTCAATCTTTCCCAGCATCAGTCTTTTCCAGTGAGTCAGTTCTTTGCATCAGGTGGCCAAAGTATTAGAGTTTCAGCTTCAGCATCAGTCCTTCCAATGAATACTAAGGACTGATTTCCTTTAGGATGGGCTGGTTGGATCTCCTTGCAGTCAAGGGACTCTCAAGAGTCTTCTCCAACACCACAGTTCAAAAACATCAATTCTTTGGTGCTCAGCTTTCTTGAGTCCAACTCTCACATCCATACCTGACTACTGGAAAAACCATAGCTTTGACTAGATGGACCTTTGTTGGTAAAGTAATGTCTCTGCTTTTTAATACTCTCTCTAGGTTGGTCATAGTTTTTCTTCCAAGAAGCAAGCATCTTTTCATTTCATGGCTGCAGTCACCATCTGCAGTGATTTTGGAGCCACCAAATATAAAGTCTCTCACTGTTTCCATTGTTTCTCCATCTATTTGCCATGAAGTGATGGGACTGGATACCATGATCTTAGTTTTCTGAACCTGGAGTTTTAAGCCAAAATTTTCACTCTCCTTTTCACTTTCATCAAGAGGTTCTTTAGTTCTTCATTCTCTGCCATAAGGGTGGTATGATCTGCGTATCTGAGGTTATCGATGCTTCTCCCAGCAGTCTTGATTCAGCTTGTGCTTCATCCAGCCCAGCGTTTCTCATGATGTACTCTGCATATAAGTTAAATAAGCAGGGTGACAGTATACAGCCTTGTCCTTTCCCAATTTGGAACCAGTCTGTTGTCCCACGTCCAATTCTAACTGTTGCTTCCTAACCTGCATACAAATGTTTCATGAGGCAGGTAAGGTGTTCTGGTATTCTCAATTCTTGAAGAATTTTCCACAGTTTGTTGTGTTCCACACAACCAAAGGCTTTGATGTAGTCAATAAAGCAGAAGTATATGTTTTTCTGGAACTCTCTTGATTTTTCAATAATCCAATGGATGTTGGCAATTTGATCTCTGATTCCTCTGCCTTTTCTAAATCCAGTTTGAACATCTGGAAGTTCACGGTTCATGTACTGCTGAAGCCTGGCTTCAGGAATTTTACGCATTGCATTGCTAGTATGTGAGATGAATGCAGTTATAAGGCATATTGAGCATTCTTTGGCATTGCCTTTCTTTGGGATTGGAATGAATACTGAACTTTTCCAGTCCTGTGGCCATGGCTGAATTTTCCTAATTTGTTGGCATATTGGGTGTATCACTTTCACAGCATCATCTTTCAGGATTTGAAATAGCTCAACTGGAATTCCATCACCTCTACTAGCTTTGTTCATAGTGATACTTCTTAAGGCCCACTTGACTTCACATTCCAGGATGTCTGGCTCTAGGTGAGTGATCACACTATTGTGGTTATCTGGGTCATGAAGATCTTTTTTGTACAGTTCTTCTGTGTATTCTTGCCACCTCTTCTTAATATCTTCTGCTTCTGTTAGGTCCATACCATTTCTGTCCTTTATTTTGCCCATCTTTGCATGAAATGTTCCCTTGGTGTCTAATTTTCTTGAAGAGATATCTAGTCTTTCTCATTCTATTGTTTTCCTCTATTTCTTTGCACTGATCACTGAGGAAGGCTTTCTTATCTCTCCTTACTGTTCTTTGGAACACTGCATTCAAATGGGTATATCTTTCCTTTTCTCCTTTGCCTTTAGCTTCTCTTCTTTTCACAGCTATTTGTAAAGCCTCCTCAGAAAACCATTTTGCCATTTGGCATTTCTTTTCCTTGGGGATGGTCTTGATCCCTGTCTCCTGTACAAATGTCATGAACCTCTGTCCACAGTTCATCAGGCACTCTGTCTATCGGATATAATGCCTTGAAACTATTTCTCACTTCCACTGTATAATCATAAGGCATTTGATTTAGGTCATACCTGAATGGTCCAGTGGTTTCCCCTACTTTCTTCAATTTAAGTCTGAATTTTGCAATAAGGGGTTCATAATCTGACCCACAGTCAGCCCCCGGTCTTATTTTCACGGACTGTATAGAGCTTCTCCTTCTTTGGCTGCAAAGAATATAATCCATCTGATTTTGGTATTGACCATCTGGTGATGTCTATGTGTAGAATCTTCTTTTGTGTTTTTGGAAGAGGGTGTTTGCTATGACCGATGTGTTCTCTTGGCAAAACTCTATTAGCCTTTGCCCTGCTTCTTTTTGTACTCCAAGGCCAAATTTTCCTGTTACTCCAGGTACCTCTTGACTTCTTACTTTTGTATTCCAGTTCCCTATAATGAAAAGGACATCTTTTTTGGGTGTTAGTTCTAGAAGGTCTTGTAGGTCTTCACAGAACCGTTCAACTTCAGCTTCTTCAGTGTTACTGGTTGGGACATAGACTTGGATTACTGTGATATTGAATGGTTTGCCTTGGAAATGAACAGAGATCATTCTGTCATTTTTGAGATTGCATTTAAGTACTGCATTTCAGACTCTTTTGTTGACTATGAGGGCTACTTCATTTCTTCTAAGGTATTCCTACCCACAGTAGTAGATATAATGGTCATCTGAGTTAAATTCACCCATTCCAGTCCATTTTAGTTTGCTGATTCCTAAAATGCTGATGTTCAGTCTTGCCATCTCCTGTGCGACCACTTCCAATTTGCCTTGATTCATGGACTTAACATTCCAGATTCTTACGCAATATTGTTTTTTTTACAGAATTGGACTTTACTTCCATCACCAGTCATATCCACGACTGGGTGTTGTTTTTGCTTTGGCTCCGTCTCTTCATTCTTTGTGGAGTTATTTCTCCACTGATCTCCAGTAGCATCATGGGCACCTACCAACCTGGAGAGTCTGTCTTTGAATGTCCTATCTTTTTGCCTTTTCATACTGTTCATGGGATTCTCAAGGCCAGAATACTGAAATGGTTTGCCATCCCCTTCTCCAGTGGACCAGATTTTGTCAGAACTCTCCACCATGACCTGTCTGTCTTGAATGGCCCTACATGGCATGGCTCATAGTTTCATTGAATTAGACAAGGCTGTGGTCCATGAGATCAGCTTGATTAGTTTTCTGTGATTGTGGTTTTCATTCTGCCTGCCCTCTGATGGTTAAGGATAAGAGGCTTATGGAAGCTTCCTGATGAGAGAGACTGACTGGGGGAAACTGAGTCTTGTTCTGATGGGCGGGGCCATGCTCAGTAAATCTTTAACCCAATTTTCTGTTGATGGAGGGGGCTGTGTTCCCTCCCTGTTGTTTGACCTGAGGCCAAACTATGGCGGAGGTAATGTAGATAATGGTGACCTCCTTCAAAAGATCCCAAACACACACTGCCACACTCAGTGCCCCCAGCCCTGCAGCAGGCCACCACTGACCCATATCTCCACCAGAGACTCCTGGACACTCACAGGCAAGTCTGGATCAGTCTCATGGGGAGACTGCACCTTTCTCCTGGGTCTGGGTGCGCACAAGGTTCTGTTTGTGTCCTCCAAGTGTCTGTTTCCCCAGTCCTGTGTAAGTTCTGGCAGCTGTATGGTGGGATTAATGGCGACCTCCTCCAAGAGGGCTTATGCCACACCCAGGGCTGCTGCACCCAGAGCCCCTGGCCCTGTGGCAGTCCACTGCTGACCCGGACCTCTGCAGGAGACAGTCAAACACTCAAAGGTAGGTCTGGCTCAGTCTCTGTGGGGTCTCCTGGTGCACACAAGGCATTGTCTGAGCCCTCCGAGCGTCTCTGGTGGGTATGGGGTTCAATTCTAAATGCAGTTTCTCCCCTCCTGCTGTCTTGTTGGTGCCTCTCCTTTGCCCTTGGATGTGGGATATCTTTTTTTGGTGGGATCCAACATTCTCCTGCCAACAGTTGTTCAGCAGCGAGGTGTAAGTTTGGAGTTCTCACAGGAGAAGATGAGTGCACGTCCTTCTACACCGCCATTGTTTAGAAACCAATTCCTTTGGCCTGTTATTATACTATTCAAGAAGTCACGCAGAAGCCTAGGGTGAGCTCCTTAGAATTTCCAGAAACCAGCAGTCTGTTTTGTCTTTCTTTACATAAAAATAAATACAGAAGTGTAGGAGTTCTTTCACGTACATTTAGGTTTATGGATCCGTATTTTTGCTTGGAAGAAGACTGCTGTGCTTGCTTTTAAGCATGGACCACTTGAAACCTGAGCGCCTAATGTTAACCCGGCTCCTGGGCAGGCTGAGTCTGTTAGTGAACCTGTGACTTCTCTAAACCATGTCCAAACTTCCTTCTTACCTCGTTCTCAGAAGACAGTATATGGCCTGATCTGGGGCCAAAGTCAACAAAGTAGTACAGAAAAGCCCTGTTCTTTTTCATTGCACCTCTCCTGATCCTAAGATGTCTTATTCTGTACTTATTTCTTAATAACAATAATTGTGGCAATAATATTAATAGCCATCATTTATCCAGAACTTACTGTATGCCAGGTATTATGCTGTTAGTGCATTATTTTATTTAATCATCACCAATGAGTGTCCTTGAGGTAAGTATTAGTGTTGTCAGTCGCTCAGTTGTGTCTAACTAACTCTTTGTGACCCCATGGACCATAACCCACCAGGGTCCTCCATCCATGGAATTTTCCAGGCAAGAATACTGGAGTGCATTGCCATTTTCTTCTCCAGGGGCTCTTCCTGACCCATGGAGCAAACCCAGGTCTCCCACATTGCAGGCGAGCTCTTTACCATCTGAGTCACCAGGGAAGCCCAAGGTAAATATTAGAGTTGAACTCATTTTATAATTGTAAACTGAGCTAAAAGAAGTAAGCAACTTGCTTATATGATAATAAGTACATAATTCCTTCAAAAAATGTTTTTGTTTATGAACAGCAGTTTTCAAATACCTATTTTAATGAACTAAATGCTTCTCACTTTTAATTAATATTATGTTGATCCCTTTCCCTCCCTTTTTCTTTCTCAAAGAGCCAGACTCAAATAAATGCTTTATAAGCATTATCCCACTTAATTCTTGTAACAATTTTATAAAGCTTATGTAAGTTATGTAACTTGCCCAAATGATCAAATTGATAGTAAGCTACTGCTGCTACTGCTGCTAAGTCACCTCAGTCGTGTCCGACTCTGTGCAACCCCAGAGATGGCAGCCCGCCAAGCTCCCCTGTCCCTGGGATTCTCCAGGCAAGAACACTGGAGTGGGTTGCCATTTCCTTCTCCAAAGCATGAAAGTGAAAAGTGAAAGTGAAGGTACTCAGTCGTGTCCAACTCTGTGCGACCCCATAGACAGCAGCCCACCAGGCTCCCCAGTCCATACGATTTTCCAGGCAAGAGTACTGGAGTGGGGTGCCATTGCCTTCTCCAGTAAGCTACTAGGATGGATTTGAACTCAAGCTGTCCGAATCCAGAGCTTGCACTGATAACAGTCAAATCATGCCATTAAAACTCACCTGTGTGATAAAACAATAAGCTGATCAGGCAACAGCTCAGGTGGTCTCTCATGAGCTATCATCTTCTCATTTGACTTTTTAGCTTTTCAACAGGTCAGATCTATGTATTCACCTGGCACTAAAGTGTGAAGATCCATCTGATAAATTCAGTCACTGAACTCAAGTAAGCCCCTGAAATCTACTTTTCTATGGCTGCACAGCAGAAATTAACTAAAGCCTGATTCTAGCCTTCAGTTTAATATTGTAAGTTAATCAAATCTACTGAATTTTTGCTTTGTTTTGAGAACTGGTGAATTGTATATTTGTACTGAAATCTATGGGCTTCCCTGGTGCCTCAGTGGTAAAGAACCCATCTGCAATGCAGGAGAGGCGGGGTTGATCCCTGGGTTAGGAAGATCCCCTAGAGAAGGAAATGGCAACCCACTCCAATATTCTTGCCTGGAGAATTCCATGGACAGAGGAGCCTGGTGGGCTGCAACTCATGGGGTTGCAAAGAGTAGGACATGACTTAAGGACTAAACAACAAACTCTCTAAGCCTGTTTTCTCTTCGCTTGTCCGTGGGATAATAATGCCTATATTATGGAATTTAGGAAATATTAATAAATATGTATTAAATATATGGTTGATAATGTGGTTAATGTTATGGTTAATAGTGTGGTTCACTTACTGAACATAAGTGTTCAATTAATGTCAACTCACTATTTAACCTAAATTGTCAAGACAGTTACTTTGACTCTTGCCTATAAATTGTACACTGCTAACATAAGCTTTGAATGTGAGGGTTCAATAGGCAGACAAATCAGAAGAATTAAGCATGTGTTTTTGATCTAGTACTTATCAGGTTTATTATTTATAATTCTTCATACTTTGCTCCATATTAATTCACGTCAAGTTTGAGTTGGCATTCATAACAAGTTCAGTTTGGAACAAATTGTGGCAGATACTTGGTGACATACAAAACAGAAACCCTTGCTTCTATTATTTGCAAATAAAAAGTAAGCAACTGGGACTTCCATGGTAGTCCAGTGGTTAAGAATCTCCCTTGCAATGCAAATAATGTGGGTTTGATCTCTGGACCAGGAACTAAGATCCTGCACATACCCTGGAGCAACTAAGCCGCACTCCAAAATTAGAGAGTCTGTGCGTTGCAACAAAAGAACCTACATGATAGAGAACCCAGAGATAAACCCACACACATATGGGTACCTTATTTTTGACACAGGAGGCAATAATATACAATGCGGCAAAGACAGCCTCTTCAATAACTGGTGCTGGGAAAACTGGGCAGCTACGTGCAAAAGAATGAAATTAGAACACTTCCTAACACCATACACAAAGATAAACTCAAAATGGGTTAAAGACCTAAATGTAAGACCAGAAATTATAAAACTCTTAAAGGAAAACATAAGCAGAACACTCAATGACCTAAAGCAAAGCAAGATCCCCTATGACCCACCTCCTAGAGTAATGGAAATAAAAATGAAAGTAAACAAGTGGGACCTGACTAAACTTAGAAGCTTTGGCACATCAAAGGAAACTATAAGCAAGGTGAAAAGACAACCCTCAGAATGGGAGAAAATAATAGTAAAGGAAACAATTGGCAAAGAATTACTTTCCAAAAAACACAAGCAGCTCATACAATTCAATACCAGAAAAGCAAACAACCCAATCAAAAAGTGGGAAAGGGACCTGAAGAGACATCTCTCCAAAGAAGACATACAGATGGCTAAAAAGCACATGAAAAGATGCTCAACACCATTAATTTTTAGATAAATTCAGATCAAAACTACAATGAGATACCATCTCACACCAGTAAGACTGGCCACCATCAAAAAGTCTGCTGCTGCTAAGTCACTTCAGTCGTGTCTGACTCTGTGCAACCCCATAGACAGCAGCCCACTAGGCTTCCCCGTCCCTGGGATTCTCAAGGCAAGAATACTGGAGTGGGTTGCCATTTCCTTCTCCAATGCATGAAAGTGAAGAGTGAAAGTGAAGTCACTCAGTCGTGTCCGACTCTTAGCGACCCCATGGACTGCAGCCCACCAGGCTCCCCCGTCCATGGGATTTTCCAGGCAAGAGGACTGGAGTGGGGTGCCATTGCCTTCTCTGCCAAAAAGTGTACAAACAATAAATGCTGGAAAAGGTGTAGAGAAAAGGGAACACTCTTGCATTGCTGGTGGGAATGTAAACTGATACAGCCACTATGGAAGACAGTATAGAGATTCCTTAAAAAGCTAGGAATAAAACCACCATATGACCCAGCAATCCCACTCCAAGGCATATACCCTGAGGAAACAAAAATTGAAAAAGACACATGTATCCCATTGCTCACTGCAGCACTGTTTACAATAGCTAGAACATGGAAGCAACCTAGATGTCTATCAACAGATGAATGGATAAAGAAGCTGTGGCATATATATACAATGGAATACTACTTAGCCATAAAACGAATGCATTTGAATCCATTCTAATGAGGTGGATGAACCTAGAGTATATTATACAGAGTGAAGTAAGTCAGAAAGAGAAAGATAAATATAGTATACTGACACATATATGTAGAATCTAAAGCCATCGCACTGATGAATTTATTTTCAGGGCAGCAGTGGAGAAAGAGACATAGAGAACAGACTTATGGACATGGGGGAGGAGAGAAGGGAGAAGGGGAGATGTATGGAGAGAGTAACATAGAAATTTACAATAGTGTATGTAAAATAGATAGGCAACAGGAACTCAAACAGGGGCTCTGTGACTGGGTGAAGGGCAGGTTGGGGAGGGAGATGGGAGGGAGGTCTGGGAGGAGGGGACATGCGTGTACCTATGGCTGATTCTTATTGATGTCTGACAGAAAACCACAAAATTCTGTGAAGCAATTATCCTTCGATTAAAAAAATTAAAAAAAAAAAAGAACCCACATGATGCAACAAAGATCCTGTGTGCTGCAACTAAGGCCCAACATAGCCAAATAAATACATTTTTTTAAAGTTATTGTTGTTTAGTTACTAAGTCATGTCCAACTGTTTTGCAACCCCCATAGACTGTAGCTCAGCAGGCTCCTCTGCCCATGGAATTTCCCAGGCAAAAATACTGGAGGGGGTTGCCATTTCCTTCTCCAGGAAATCTTCCCAACCCAGGGATCAAACCTGAGTCTCCTGCATAGGTAGGCGGATTACCACTGAGCCACCAGGGAAGCCCTTTTTTAAAAGTAAGCAACCATAAAATTTCTCAACTCCTACAGAGTCACTTAGATTTAGGAATAGTCAAGTTTATAGAATAAGAGTTTCTCTTTGAAATACAGATATTCCTCAACTGCCAACAGATATTCCTCGACTGACCATGGGGTTATATACTGACCATGGTGTAAGTTGAATATATTGCGTGTTGAAAATGCATTGAATACACCTAATGTACCAAAATCAGAGCTTCGCCTCATTCGCCTTAAACATGCTCAGAACAGTTACATTAGAGCCCAGTTGGGAAAAACCATCTACAAAGTTTAATATATAATAAAGTGTTGAATAGCTCATGTATATGAATATTGTACTGAAAGTCAAAAACAGAATGGGTGTGTGGAGACAGAATGGTTATTAACGTATGTTGGTTGTTTACTGTCATGATCGTGAAGGCAGCTGCTCCTACTGAGTATCATGAGATTATACCATATAACGCTAGCCTGAAAAAAAGATCAAACTTCAAAATCTGAAGTATGATTTCTACTGAATGCATATTGCACTGCCATTAAGTTAAAAATTCATTAAGTTGAACCACTGTAAGTCAGGGACCATCTACAGCAGCATTGTTAATACCGTATCTTTCTTCTTTAAATACAGCAATGTTGTTAATAACATTTTTTAACTTTATAACTTCCTGAAATAAATTGGATCCATTTATTTGTTTTTCCTAAACATAGTATATATTCATTTTTCCTGATTTATATAGAACAATTTCATTCAGTATTATTCTTCAGATTGTTTAATATCCTGCAACTTCATGAGAACTGTGGTCTAGAGTGAAGTTTATAAAAACTGAAATCACAGCATTCTCCAGTATTTGCAAAATAGGAGGAGGGATACAGTGTGGTTGTGTGAATTACATGATTGATTTTGCATTTGTATGATGGGCTTCCCTGGTGGCTCAGGTGGTAAAGAATCTGCCTACAATGTGGGAGACCTAGGTTCGATTCCTGGGTTGGGAAGATCCCCCGGAGGAGGGCATGGCAACTGACTCCAGTATTCTTGCTTGGAGAATCCCCATGGACAGAGGAGCCTGGCGGGCTACAGTCCATGGAGTTGCAAAGAGTCAGACACAACTGAGCAACTAAGCACATGATTTACTCTGACCACCAAAAACACTTAAAAAAATTGCTGTTGCTCAAAAGTCATCTCCAGATGCTTAAAAATTGTTTGGTCACAGTCCCTATAGATTTGCTAACCCAATCTATCATCTAAGGGCATAAAATAGAAAGTATAATGGGAAGATACATATTTGTAGCAAAATAAAATGTTCTAAATAAAGTCAGTTTCTTTATTTTTATTAACATTTTCCATAAAAACTCATTTAACTTGCAGGGAAAAAACTCTGCATTTCACTGCCTTCTGTGCATTTAACTCCAGGCAACCATCTCACAAAGGTAAACAACTAACCATCAAGAGAACTAGATAAGAGACTAGAGTCAGGGAAAATATTTATTGAGAAGCTTATACTAAGTAATGAGGATCCAGAAACAAGTAAGATCCAGTACCTCACTCAAGAGCTTATATAAGCCCAGCACAAACCCATTCAACCACTTGAGAAAAATTCATTATGAAAAAGACAATATATTTTTAAGTGCTCACATGGATTCCACTAAATGTGCCCTTTGTGCTTTCTTTGTAAATCTTTATCAAACATATTTTGAAAATAAAAGAATATAGAAAATTATGAAGTGTAAAATCAAGAACCAAAATTATGGCATTATGTGTATTCTTAAAACTAATGTTATTGCTCAGATTTTTGTGCTGATTTCTAGTGTTCAATCATTTTAAAACTCTTCAAGAGATCTATTTCTTAACAGATTTCTTCTTTCTGCCTTCATTATTATATGCCCTGTTGAGCTAGTTAAGTTCCAAAGGTTAATATTATTCAAAGTTATTGTTGAGTCTTTGAAATATTTTACTTAAAACATTTCTGAAGACAAACATTCCACAAGACATAAGCATTACATTAATATCTGTTCTTTCACAGATATTGTTAGTTAACATTTCTTATTTCATGTTCCTACATGGAACCCAGAAACATCCATGAAGTTGCCTTTGCTCAGGCTCAGAAGTGAGCTCCAATAGAACTGATACTGTGTGCCTAGTATTGTTTTTCTTGTTGACTGACTGACCATATTTCATTTTTCTAATGACTATGGGATAGCAAAGAACATTTAGTCATATGTAGAGACTTTTAACACTGGATAGAGGTTTTCTAAGCCTTCTAAAAATAGAGATTAGAGTAGCGTCATATTTTTAATGCTCTGAGTTTATTACACAACTCAGTTATAAATACTGCCAATGAATCTCTGTTTCAAAACTGTTATCTTTCAGTCTCCATATGAGGGCAACCTGTACTTCACAATGTAACTGTTTCATGGAAGGGGGAAAAAAGAAATTCTTTCTAATTTCAGCTCCACCAGCATATTTTATCTCTAGTTGCTACAGCAGTGTTATGCATGAGTGTGAGCCTTTTTAATGCTTTGGGGTTTTTGGTTTGAGGGTGTGTAGGAAAGCAACAGCAATGTGTGAAGCTTAAATTTCTTGGACAAGAAACTTCACTGCATTACAAAATTCTGGGAGTTGTGGTGAATACAATTTAACTGAGAAGTTTTGTGATCTCCTCATCAAATTGTTATTGCTGTTGTTGATCAGTCACTAAGTTGTGTTCGCCTCTTTGCAACTCCATGGACTGTAGCTCGCCGGGCCCCTCTGTCCATGGATTTCCCAGGCAAGAATACTGGAGTGGATTGCCATTTTCTTCTCCAGGGAATCTTCCCAACCAAGGGATCAAACCTGCTGTGGTCCCCTGCTTGGCAGGCATATTCTTTACCACTGAGGCAACTGAGAAGTGCTCTCATCAAATTAAACCAGGGCTATTTTTGTTTCATGTTTCTTTTTCTTTATCAGTATCCTACTAGGGACAGCCTTACATGTGGTACAATTGCAGGAGGGTTCCTCCTTATCCAAATTCCTGCTCTCCTGGGACTCCGTTCAGGGGATGCCTGAAAGCCCATAATTCCTTTGTCCATTCCATGCATTCTTTTGTCCCTGTTACAATGTTAATATCTCCACACTGGTTGATACATTAAGTCTTATCAGGCAGCTGGTACACTTTGGGAGTCTTTTACTAGGAGTTTGGAGACTGGAATTCATTGATAAAATCTTTTGGGTTTTTTTTTTTCCTTGCAAACAGATAAAAAACAAGACTGAGTTAGCTTATAATGTAGAGTGGGAGATGTAATTCTAGGGATATTAAGACATCTTTGCTTACAGCTGACCCTATGTTTCACTGAAGTGATTGTTTGACAACACACCTCCAAGATATTTAGCATGGGGAAAATTCATGTAGTGACCCTGCAAATAAGTATCTGCTTAAATTCCCTGTCTGGGACTTCTCTGGTGGTCCAGTGATTAGGAATCTGCCTTGCAATGCAGGGTTCGAACCCCGGTTGGGTAATGAAGATCCTACATGCCACCAGACAACCCGGCCTGTGTGCACAACTAGAGAGTCCAGGCTCTGAAACAATCTGGCACGATGTAATAAGATCCCGTGTGCCACAACTAAGAGCCGATGCAGCCAAATAAATAAATAAGTACTTTATAAATTCCTATATATATACACACATTTCCTGCATAAAACAGTTTTGTAGAATGCAACTATAGTAGCCAATCTCAAAGACAGCCACCCCCCTAACCCGGCTGTCTCCACCCCCTGGAACTCACACCCCTCCTGCGCTGGAGCAGTTAGTTTACTCTCTGAGCAATAGCATATGGCAGAAGTGACAGTATGTCAGTTGTTAAGATTAGATCATAAGAATCTTCGTGATTTCTGTCTTGGTCACGCTCATGCTCTTTTGGATCACTGGCCCTGGTGGAAGCCAAAGCCTTATTGGGAATGGCCTTATGAGAATTCCCTGTGCTGAGGAACTAAGGCCTCCAGCCAACAGCCTGTGAGTGATCTGGGAAGCAATTCCTCTAGTGCAGCCAGGCCTTCAGATTACCGCAGTCCCGTCACCACTTGGACTGCAGCTTCATAAGACATCTTAAGCCGGAAACACCCAGTTCGGCCACTCACAAATTCCTGACTCCCAGAAACTCTGTGAGATAATAAATGCATATTGTTTTAAACCACTAAATTGTACAACAAAACACTGTCATGTCACTGTAGACATTTATCATGTGTCTCCAGAATCCATAGGCTAAAATCTGTGAAATATCATAATTTAGCATGAAACTGCTGCCAGATAAAAAAGTATAAACCGGGTGTAGTAAACTCAAATGCTTACAAAGTCCTGGCAGGTGGGACCCATGGTGAATTGAGGACTGTTCCCTAAGTCTAGGATGGAAACAGCCATAGACATTTGTCGCTGTGTGGGAACTAGGGTTGTGGTAGTGCCAGAGCTTCTGATTTTTTCAATTTGTAGTACACATCGGTTGATCTCTTCCCAAGTTCCCACAAAATTAGTCCAAGCCAATCACAGCTAAGTCTATCCTTTCAGTCAGTGACTGTTGCAGGAACAGGTGTGCACGCGTGCTCAGTGGTGCCCGACTCTTTGTGACCCCATGGACTGCAGCCTTCCTGCCTCCTCTGTCCATGGAATTCTCCAGGCAAGAATATTGGAGTGGGTTGCCATTTCCTTCTCCAGGGGATCTTCCTGACCAAGGGATCAAACTCGTGCCTCCTGCATCTCTTGCACTGGCAGGTGGATGATTTACCACTGAGCCACCAGGGAAACCATAGGTACAGGCATGGGACTCAGGAATGGCCTACGAAGTGCAAGGGGACATATCCTTGGAAGCCTCTGGGAAAGATTATTTTGCTCCTCAAAAGGGGCACAGAAGGAACAAATCTCTTTTCTTCTTCCGGACATGAACTGTATCTAGATGTAATGTCCTGTTCTTTGTTGGCAGTCTGAAGACGAAGCCAACACTCAGATAGCCACACAAAGAGCCTGCTACCTCAAAGGCGTGGTTAGGCACCGAAGCAATCAACTTGGATTGCTTGGTACTTCCTACTGAATGAGATCATATAATCCTTGAAAATACCTGACTTTAAGCCAGTTTGAGTTGAAGTGTCTTTTACTTGCAGCCAAAAGCTTTCTAACATGCACACACACACAAGGAAGGCTGGTAACCCATAGTTTCATGGATGAGCTACTGATTTTAAATAATACATACAGTTCAATTATTAAAACAATACTTCACTAAACAAAATATATCTGGATGGCATGTCCATCTTGGTGGTGGCTAGTTTGTGATCTCTCTGTAGACACTATATGATCATACTAGAAAAAAGCATTAAAAGCTCATTTGCATTTTATTTGAGGATCTCATTTGTTCACTGTTCATTGGCTGACATTTTTAAAAACTTGACTTAAAATTTTTAGAGCAGTTTTAGATTCACAGCAAAACTGAGGGGGAAGGTACACAGATTTCCATATATCCTCTTCACTGCTCATGCATAACTTCCTCCATTATCAACATCCCCCACCAGAGTGACATATTTGCTACAATTGATGAACCTACACTGATACATGATAATCGCCCAAAGTCCATAGTTTATATTACAGTTTACTCTTGGTAGTATACATTCCATGTGCTTGGAGAAATGTATAATGACATGTATGCATTATGATAGTATCATATGAAGTATTTTTACTGTCCTAAAAATTCTCCACGCTCTGCCTGTTCATTCCTGCCCCAACACCTCAACCACTAGCAGCCACCAATCTTTTTACTGTCTCAACAGTTTTGCCTTTTCCAGAATGTCAAATAGTTGAACTCATATAGTATATAGTCTTTCCGGATTGGCTTCCTTCACTTAGTGATATGCTTTTAAGATCCCTCCACATCTTTTCATGCTGGGTAATTCTTTTCAGTGCCGAGTAATACTCCATTGCTTATTGGCTTCATTTAAGGACCAAACACTATAGAATGCACAATTCTTTCCATTGGGGATTTTACAATGAAAACAAGTCTGGAACAATGTGACTGTGACTGTAGAAATTCTGTGTGTATGGCATGCCAGGCTAACCCAAATTTCAAGAGCAGAATTTGATTAGGGGAGATTTCATAGTTTGAACAGGGTTTTAATGGCTATGGGGAATTTTGTCAGACAGACAAAAGTTTAAGAGTAAACTCAAATACAAACAAACAACCACATATTATGCAGCTGTGGAAAAGTTAATGTAATCATAGTGTGGTATATGGAATAAGAGTGACTTTTTTCCCATTGAAATCTGCAATGGGTAAATAATATGAGGTACTGTTTTTAATTGTGAGTTGCCATTTACTGCCGTATTTGTCCTGATAATTGTCTTCACATACTTAAATGATAGTCATGTGCTCACTGTCCAGCCCTTAATATACTGTTTCTAATTCTTATAGCTTTGTAAAATAGAGTTATCTCCATATTGCAGACAGGGAAACTCTATTTTCAAAGAGGTTAGCAGTGATTGATGGATGAGTGGACAGCCAGGACCCCTAAATCCTATCTCTGCTTCCACCCTCTCCCATCCTCGGGCAATGAGTTCCCCAGAGGACGTTTATGCATAGGATACAAGCCGGACAAATGCAGACTTTTACAATCAGCTGAGGCTTTGGTCCCAAACCCCAAGGTAGTTTCCTAGTAGTCGTGAAAGTGTTGGTTGCTTAGTTGTATCCAATTCTTTGTGACTTCATAGACTGTAGTCTGCCAGGCTCCTCTGTCCATGGAATTCTCCAGGCAGGAATACTGGAGTGGGTTGCCATTCCCTTCTCCAGCAGATCTTCCCGATCCAGAGATCGAACCCAGGTACCCTGCATTGCAGGCAGATTCTTTACCATCTGAGCCACCAGGTAGGCAAACAACCAAACAGCTAAACTGCTTCTCTCCCTCTCTTCCAACCTCAACCCAAATCTCAACTTTATGGGCTCTAAGATTCCAGTGATGAAGTAGGAAAAACAGTAAGCAAAAGGAGGGAAAATAGGACATTGATCATTTATGCTTGTACAGACTTATACCTCCCACAATACTACTATTAAGAGAGTCCAGTAATGCGAATCCATTGCTGTTCTTGGATCTGCACACTCTAAATCGGGACATCTCTTTCTTGAACATGAAAGAAGCTGGGGAGAAAGGAGTCTTTAATACCACTCTACCCCCAGAGGCCAGGAAACTAATAAATAATTTAATAGGGATTTGAACCCAGGTCTGATGGAGAGTATAACCAGCATCATAGCTGGATAAAGTAGGTTTCTACCTGGAGGCAACTAGTAGATGGGAAGATTTTCCTAACAATTTGGATTTTCTAGAGACGGAATAGCAATTTCCAAGTAGCAATTTCCCCCACCTACAGTTTTTAAAAAATACTTGGAAGTCCACTTGTTAGGAAATTCTGGAAAGGTTTCCTGCATTTGACAGAGAGTTGAGGCTCTAAGTCATTTTCAACATGGAGATTCTGTGCTTCCCAGATCACGGGCAAACAATTCTAGCCAGGTTTTTCTTCCTATCTGTTTACTTCTTTTACTAGTGACCACAGCTCACTTGCAACTGAGAGATTTGAAAACTACTCATTATCCTTAGGCAGACTGCTCAGGAAGAGTTTTAACTCAAAATATCTAGTATTGGGTTGACCAGAAAGTTCATTCGGGTTTGTCCACAACGCCTTGGCTTTCAGGGACCAAACCTGTAGGGGGAGGAGAGAGAAAACCCATTGGACAGGACTAGTGCTCAGGGGAGTGGAGCTAGGGTGGCTGCATGCTTGTTGCCCATCTTAGTGGGGAGATGCTGGGGTGCAGCAAGGGACAGGGGCATGGTAGCGAGGGGATTTTCTGCTTTGTGGAGGCAGGTTTTCACAGAGAGACTTACTCTGAGGAGTTAAGAACTCAAAGGCAGTTACTGAGGCTAACCTTGGAGAAGGCAATGTCAACCCACTCCAGTATTCTTGCCTGGAAAATCCCATGGACGAAGGAGCCTGGTGGGCTGCAGTCCATGGTGTCGCTAAGAGTCGGACACGGCTGAGCGACTTCACTTTCGCTTTTCACTTTCCTGCATTGGAGAAGGAAATGGCAACCCACTCCAGTGTTCTTCCCTGGAGAATCCCAGGGACGGGGGAGCCTTGTGGGCTGACGTCTATGGAGTCGCACAGAGTTGGACACGAATGAAGTGACTTAGCAGCAGCAGAGGCTAACCTACTGCATTATAGTTGGCACTTTTTGAGTGCTCTGCTCATCAGTTTATAGGCATTATCTCAGTTACCTCCCTCCATCAGATCTATCTTGGAAACATGATTACTATCCCTTTTTCAAAGATGCTGAGCCTTTGACTTAGGAAACTAAGGGAACTCGCTTAAGATATTTCAAGGCCAAATTAACCTTTTTTCTTTTGTGGGGCTCAGGGATAAAGAAACCTCCTGCCAATGCAGGAGATGCTGGTTTGACCCCTGGTTCAGGAAGATCTCTTGAAGAGAGAAATGGCAACCCATTCCAGTATTCTTGCCTGGGAAATCCCATGGACAGAGGAGCCTGGTGGGCTATAGTCCACAGGGTCACAAAAGAGTCGGACATGACTTAGCAACAAAACAACAATGAAAACCTATATATTTATATCTATTCCTCATATATCCTATGTATAATTTGAGTAAGCCTGAAAATGAATCTATAGAATTAATTTCCATGTAGGGATTATACCAAGGTTAGATGAGCTTTTTAAAATAAATGGAAACAAAAAAGTATTCTGTTTTATAAAATTCTATTTAAAACAATAAGGAAAATAGAGATCAAATGCCTCTTAAAAGCATTATGAATACAATGAGTCAAGCAGAACTTTTCTTTGGCTCTTGGCCACCATATGAAAGGGCAACAGCCCTTACACATGGGTATATATGGTTAAATACGGAACAGCTGTTACAATTGTGGGTTTTCAGACATCTTCATGGCAGAGGGCCGGCAAAGAAGAGTGTGACCAATACAAGGAAGAGGTATGAACCTGATCTCTACTGCCAGAGACTTCCTACCAACAGAGGCCCTTTGCCCAAACCACTTTGCCATTCATTTAGCAATTCATTACTTGTTTTCTGGATTTTTCACTTCCTAGAACTTTAAACTAAATACTATATGTTCTTTTATTGTATCTACTCCCTTTGACCAAAGGCCTGATAATGTCTTATAACTTTAAATCTTCCACAGTCCCTAGATAGGGACTTATGTTATTGATATTATTTAATATATTTTTGCTTTTATGTGAAAGAACAATGCCCAGTGTTTTTTTTTAACAATATTTTTGCACTTGGAATTGTTCAAGTAAATACTGCTTTTAGCTTTTCCAAATATACGCAGTACCCAAATTGTACATGGAAACTTATCCAAAAGTTATTTGGTGTATTGGTTTTAGAACTCTGTATATTCAGTCCATTAAGTAGGTAAAGCATAATGATCCCCTGAACGACCGTGAAACCAAATGTCCCTGTATAACAGTTGCCGCAGTAAAGTACAGGTATGCACCTGTGTTCAGTACTCGCACTCGGCTCCACCCCCAAGGCTGCAGCTCCTCCCTGCTGTGAGGTGGGCAGGGAGACACCCCTCTTCACTTCCCTTGTTAGGTTGTTGGCTGGGAGGCTGGGGGCAGTTGAGCTCTTGAGCCTTTGTCACCCAGGTTGCTCGATGGAGCTAGAGGTTGCAGAGGTGACAAGAGAGACTGGGGGACCTCACGGGGCTTTCAAGGCTTTTGCTGGGAACAGCCTGCCGAGTGTCATCTGTTTCCTTCTGTTCCTTCTCCTTGCTCCTTTAGTGCTGCTGAAGCGATTGGAAGGCAGAGAAAGAAGCCACAGTGGGCTTCTTGCAGCTGTAACACGATGGAGTTGCTGCCCCCTTTCCTTCGGCTTTGCCGTGTGTGACAGGGTGAGGAGCGTCTGAGGGGAGAGCGGTGGCTGGGTGGGGCCTCTCTGGGGTGGAGGGAGACTTCTCCTCTAGCCCCCAACACAGGTACCTTAATGTGTCAGAGGCAGGAGCGAGAAACACGTGTCAGGGAATGGGGAATCCACTCCATCGGATGGGGAATTGGAAATCCTAAACATCTGCATGTTGGCAGCAGCCAGGAGGAATGAAAGAAGAGAAGGAAGAGATTAGCAGAGGAGGGGAGTAATATGTAAAGAGCAGGTCTGTTTAAGCCATACTTTCCCTGTAAAATAGAGGACAAAACCCAAATTGAGGCCCTTGACGTCGCAGTCCAATTACAGACATGCTGTTTTATCATTTCAGAAAGGGTACGCTTTAAAATGGAAGCTTTAAAATGTGGAATTTTCTGCGGTAACTCCACTTTGTATGTGTCAGCTTCATAACCTGGTAATGCTAAGTAGACCTTGGAAAATCTTCAGGTCCTCTTAGGTGTAAAATGAGCTGGAGAAGAGGCCACACCAGGGTCCCTCCTCTTTTGAGCTCAGTTCCAACCATCTTCTCTTCTACTCACTTCTTTCTTGTTATTTTCCTCTCTCCAAGGGGCATAGGTACTCTGGGACTGGGTCTGCCTCCGGGCTCCCAGGAAGTGTGAAAGCCTGGGTGTAGGCGCCTCGCAGAAAAAGAAGGGCAGCAGGGCTAAGCGGGCCACTCAGAATCCCCAGGTGAGCCTTTCGTGGACCATCATGTGAATGGCAGAAGGTGGAGACTCAGTTTTGAAGAAAAAGGGTGATTCCTTTTAGAACTGTCACCTATTATAGGCAAAGAATCTATGATTTGTCAGCATCTGTGATTCTTCCCTGAGGGTGCAGTGGCTCAGACTCCATGCTCCCAGTGTAGGGGCCTGGGTTCAATCCCTGGTCAGGGAACTAGATCCCATGTGCTACAACTAAGACCCGGCACAAACAAATAAAAACAAAGAAGTAATTAAAAAAAATAAACTGTACAAATCAATGGTTAAATAAAAAAAAGAATCTGCGATTGATGAATTCTGCTGACCCCTACTAAAATAAGTAAATCAACTTCCCCCAAATATGTATTTTAACTTTACTCTTCTTCGCCAAGTACAGTTTTAACTATGCTTTTGGAGTCAGAAAAGTGTAAGTTTAAAAAAAATGAAACAGTGGGTAAAAGCATCTTGAGTAAAAACATATCGAATAAAGATTTGATAAACACATTACTGGATGCCTAATATTGTTCATTTGTCCACTTCTCTAAGTAAAAATCAGATATTTCATTAACAGGAGTGAAAAGTTAAGAAAACAGTAAGATGATTCAGAATGGTTAAACTAAGATTATTTGAGTTGGGTGTAGGAAATTAACTCAGTTTCTAACTGAAACTAGGTTTTAACAATAAACATTTAAGTCATGTTCAAGTTTTCTTCAGAGTACAGTGTACTATGGGATTCCCAGGTGGCTCAGCACTAAAGAAACTGCCTGCAATGCAGGAGATTCAGGTTGGATTCCTGGGTCAGGAAGATCCCCTGGAGAAGAAAACGGCAACCTACTCCAGGGTTCTAGCCTGAGAAAACCCATGGACAGAGGAGCCTGGTGGGCTACAAAAGAGTCATGGGGTCATAAAAGAGTCAGGCACGACTGAGCGACTAAACAGTATACTGTGGGACAGCCGGTCTCCCCTACACTTCAACAGGATAATGCCAGGCTGCAAAGCATTACCTTCTTTATTGGCCTTCCTCGTTTCTTGTTTAACTTCAGTGGCATAGTCAGGAACAACTGAAAGGGGAAATCCCTAAAACATCCAGCTTCGGGGATTTTTAAAAAGATTCTAAACCAACTTTTTTTTTCCTGGCCGGAGAGGTGGGGCGGTGCAAGTCGGGGGAGCTGTTGAAAAGGCTTTGCCAAGGTCGAGCCAACAGCTATAAAGTTGCCGGTGGACAGAGTCCACTGTGGAGAGGCAAATGAGTAGGCTTAACTCAAGTCCCATGCTCGGCCAAAACGAGGCAGGTGTTAGAGGGATGGGCTTTTTGGATAGGATGGAGACCCGGACGGATGAAGTCTTCCCTGGTTAGAAAGGAAATTTGGTATTAAGAGGGCTTCACTGAATCCCAATAATAACCAAACAACTGGTGTTGTTCAGGGCTCCGGTGGAGAGTGGGTGGCAGGAAGTAGAAAGGCTCGACCTGCTTTCCCTGGGTCGGTTCAGGAATTTAATTTCAGCAAATGTTTATTGGAGCCTAATAAGTGCTGCCCACGGTTTTAAGTTTCAAGCACTGGGATACAAAGGGAAACGAAACGTGGTCTTGTCCTTGAGGAGATCACAGCTCAGGAAAATGGCTTCGGCATTCCAAGTGGGCTTTGGTAACTTTTATCGCGGGACTTATCAAGGGACTAAACCCATCTACACTTGTAAATATTTCAAAACATAGGAAATGAGGCGCGGCAAGGGGGTGGAGGAGAGGTGGGCTGCAGGGGCTGGCGGCAGGTTTGGCAGCCGCCAGACGGAGGGGCTGTGGTGGGGTCGCCTGCTGGCAAGGAGCAGCCAAGACCGTCCCCCGCGTTGGCACCCTCGGATTTGGCTCGGGCACCCCGAGGCCGCCGGGGTGCCAGAGAGCTGGTCTGGTCCGGCCGGGCGCGCTGACAGCGGGAGCCGGGCAAGGACAGCGCAGAGCCCGGCTCCGGGGCTAGACCGCGCGCCTGTGCCGGCCACCAGGGGGCAGAGTGCCCGGGTCCGCGCCTTCTCTCGGCGGGTCCTCTCCACGAGCCAGGGCTCCGCGGAGCGCACGCCTTCCCTGCCCGGGACCGCTCCCGAGCGCGGCGAGCAGGGGCGCGGCCGCGGGCCCCGCGGCGGGAGGCGGTCCGCGCGCGGGAGGGCGGGAGGGGGCAGGCGCGGGGGTTCCGGGGACGCGCAGCGCCGCCCCCGCCTCCCCTTCAGAAGCGGCGGAGCTGGGGAGCATGGACCAGACGCCGCGGCTC
>NW_011494933.1:741866-761083 GCF_000754665.1 Bison bison bison
CTTGTCTGCGCTGGGCAGACGTGCCGCCGTTCCTCGCGCGGTCGCCCCCGGCGGGCTGGGCGCAACTGCGAGGGCAGCGCCACAACTTTTGCCGGAGTCCGGACGGCGCGGGCAGACCCTGGTGCTTCTACGGGGACGCCCGCGGCAAGGTGGACTGGGGTTACTGCGACTGCAGACGGGGTGAGTGGCCGCGGGGCGGCGGCGACCGGGGACCGGTGGGGAGCCCGGCTGGGTGGGCGAGCGCGTTGGGTGCTCCTGGAGGAGAAAGTGGAGAGCGGTTGAGTTTGCCTCCCTCTGTGTGAAGGTGGACGGCCACGGACTTACCGTCCGAGTACCTTGGCACCGTAACTTTGAACTAGCGAGGCGCGCTTTGTGTGTGGTTACCTGGGGTGACAGCCTCTCTGGAAGGTGCTGCACTCTCGGGCTTCTGGGTGAGGGCGTGGCTCCGGGCTGCGGGCTTGTCTCTGGCCACTGAGATGTGTGTGGGGGGAGGGGAAGGGGGTGTGTGTGCGCGCGCGCGCGCCCGTGGCGTGGATGTGTATTTTCTGCATCAGCTTTGCCTTGAGAATGGTACCGTATTTACGTAGAAGTGGCAAAGCAAAAGAGAATATAGTTTCTAATTACCTGTTTTGGAAAGGGAAATATTAAATCTAATATGACAATCAATTACCACCTCCCCACCCCCCACCCCCAATTTCTGCCCGCAGTTGACATGTATTTGAAAAAGTTTTTGCAAACTTTCTGGGCCAAAATGCGACTTGTCAAATGATGTTCATGTTCTGGGGCACAGCGTGGTAAATATCAGTGAGTGGAGAAGAAAGAAAGGGAAAAGATAGGAATAGTAACTATTCTAGGGAAGAAGCAACTTGATATAGTCAAGTGCTGTTTTCAAGAATGCCAGTTTTCAACTGTATACGTTATTTGTAGAAAACCGAAATTAGTTGGTAAAGAGATAAAGTTGGTAAGATGTTTCACATTAATTAATGTAAAAGTTCACATTAATAGATTTAATGTAAGTGAATCATCTGCCTTTGAACAGTACTTTTTTTGAGTTGGTGGCATTTTGTTTACTATTAGGGCTTTTTTTTTTTTTAAATAATTGTGGGGGAAAAAAACCCTAAAGTTCTTCAAAGTTTGGATTTTCCTTTAAAAATTTTTTTTGGCAACTCTCCATCCAAGGTCTGTGGCAGGGGCTTCGTTAATTGTGATTCTGAGATATATTGTACTTTGTACCTTTTGGTGATTTGGAGGTTAAACTTTCACAGGGCCATTCTTTCTCTTCAGAAATTTTTATTTATCTGTGCCTTCAGTTGCATTAGTGCTTTGAGTTAAAGGGAAGTGATAGGAAGGTTAAGATCCATTGTCCTTCATCCTAGAGAATGAAGTCATCCCTATACTTGTTACACAGACAGAATATCAATGTGGCTATAAAAAATTTGAGGTGATATCAAGCAGAGAGCCCTAGTGCTGTTTTACTCTTTGCTATGAAATTATTTGTAGTAAAAGCTCATGGCATGGTTAGCAAACACTGAGACTTTTTTTCATTTTTGTATTATTATATTTCATATTTCTTGTTGTATATACATATATATGTATAAATAAGTGGAATTCAAAGTGAAAACACTGTAGTGATCTATTGTTCTCTGTTTAACATATAATTTTTAAAATTTTACATTCGAAATAGCTTGGTGGTTCATTCTCCCCACCCTCTTGTGTTGAAAAGAAATTTAAACCTAACATCAGTACAGACTCTTTGGGGTACCTTTATATTGATAGCTCATTCTCACCAGACAAAACTCTAAGCACTGCATAATAGTGTGTACTTCCTGAAATAAAGTGACTGAACACAAGAGAAACAAAAGAAACCCCCCAAGATGGGAGATAAATACCCCCCCCCAAAAAAAAGAAACAGGAAAACAATCTGCTGGCTATGTAATAATTTAATTACTCTCACAGGCTCAGTGTGCCATTTACCCCTTACTTTCTGACTGAGCATAGTCATGCCTTAAAATGACTGACATGTTCTGAAACTATGGCTTTCTTGGTTCTACATTTCACTTAGGAGTGTAAACAAAGCTGACATGGTGCGGTGAAAAGAACATGAAATTGTGCTCTGGAAAACACTGGTGTCCACTTTGGCTCAGCCAGTAACTATATAGTGTTGGGTAGGACTCTTAACCCCTAGAGCTTTGGTTTCCTTATCTGGAGGAAGGCAGTTTTGGGATAGACTATTCAAAGGACTTTCCTAGCACTGAGCACGAACCAGAACAGCCCAGCCTCATAGTAACAGGTAGGATTTATTGAGGATTCATTCTGTGTTGGATGCTGAGCTAAGCAATTTATATATCAGTTTTCTCATTTAATTCTCATAGGAACATTATGAGATAGTGCACATTTCACTCCACAGCTCATTTTCCTCTTTAATTATGTAAACACGTAGAAAGTCTGTGTGGTCAGTTGCTCAATTGTGTCCAACTCTTTCTGACCTCATGGACTGTAGCCTGCCAGGCTCCTCTGTTCATGGGATTCTCCAGGCAAGAACACTGACTGGAGTGGGTCGCCATTTCCTTCTCTAAGGGATCTTCCCCACGAAGGGAACGAACTCGAATTTCCTGGCTCAGACGGTAAAGCGTCTGTCTACAGTGTGAGACACCTGGGTTCGATCCCTGGGTTGGGAAGATTCCCTGGAGGAGGAAATGGCAACCCACTCCAGTACTCTTACTTTGAAAATCCCATGGACGGAGGAGCTTGGTGCAGGTTACTGTCCATGGGGTCACAAAGGGTCGGGCACCACTCAGCGACTTCACTTTCCTTTCACTTTTTGCATTGCTGGTGTATTCTTTACCACTGAGCCACCTGGGAAGCCTGTAGAAAAGTCTAATGATTCTATTAGCTTAAAGACCAGTTTTAAAGGAAAGAGAAAGGAAACTATGTTTGGCCCAATGCACGTGATTTCCAGTCTCTTATGAGTTGAAAATATCCAGGGTTTTCGTTCTCTTTTTTAAACAAAAAACAGCTTGAACAAAAGGAAAGAAGATTAATTGTAATGGAATCCCTCCTTTGAGAAATACACTGGAGGCCAGATTTCCATGTCCCTGGTTGCGTGGAGAGAAATGAGGAAGTTGGTGCCTCCAAGGTGGAAAGTTGATTGAAACCCAGTTGAAGGGGTGGCAGGGGAGTCTCAGATGAGCGGGGCAGGGCGTGGACACTCCAGTGGCTCAAATGTCTGAGAACGAGGAAGATGAAGGCCTGGGCCCTGGGTCTGTGAAACTTGCAAATTAGTGATAAAAGAATCGTTGGGGGATTGTAATGCCCTGAATCAGCCCTGGGAGTTAGTTCTTATAATAAGCATTAGAATCGTGGCATGGGAAGTGGGGGAGTGAGGGTGGGGGTGGGCTTATTAAAATGCAGATACCTGGGCTCTAACCTTGAGACCCTGTTTAAGTAATCTCAGGAATCTGGCTGAGGAATGTGTGTTTCTAATGAGCAGTCAAGGTCATTTGGAAACTGAAAACTCATTGCCACAGTCAGGGAAAACCAGGGGAGGGCGTCAGAACCCACCTAAGCTGTGTAGTGGTGGGTGGTCAGGTCAGCTGTATCTGCCATTCTGTGACTTAATCCTGCTAGATTTGGTGGTACTAATGGTAAAGAACCCTCCTGCCAATGCAGGAGACATAAGAGATGCAGGTTTGATCCCTGGGTCAGGATGTCCTTGGAGGAGGGCATGGCAATCCACTCCAGTATTCTTGCCTGGAGAATCCCATGGACAGCGGAGCCTGGCGGGCTACAGACCGTAGGATCGCAAGGAGAAACAGCTTAGCATGCCTGCACACATGGCAGGCCTAGGGTAACTTTTTGTGTGTTTTTAGAAAATGGTACCACACTTTTTATTTGACCAGTGTGGGATAGCACCAACTTAGTTCACTAGAATATGATATATTAACTGAATGTGAGCCAGATTAGTTTTTACATTTCTACAGGAAGAATTAACAGGCAACTGATGACCTCCAGTAACGTGCTCAGTTGTGTCTGTCTCTTGGCGACCCCGTGGACTGTAGCCCACCAGGCTCCTCTGTCCATGGACTTTTTCAGGCACGAATACTTGGAGCGGGTCGCCATTTCCTCCTCCAAGGAATCGTCTAGATCCAACCCCCATCTCTTGCGTCTCCTGCATTGGCAGTCAGAGTCTTCACCACTGTGCTACCTGGGAAGCCCCAGTAATTTACAACTTCCTAACTAAAAAGAGAAATCCCTTTTCTAGTCTCAGGTTGGCCCTGGCAGGTGGGGCAGCTTGCTTGCACTGTGCTGGGAACTCCTCTCTGTTACAAGCAGCTGAATGGAACTCAACCTTAAGTGACTGATGGGTGAAATAGATAGAAGAAACAATAGTGCTCTAATATCTGAGATTTTACCAGAAGAAATGATTCATAAATCTGACTTTTTGTCATGTCCTGCTGATCTGTTCGCCCAAATCTGATTCAAATAGAGATAGTGGACTTGTGGGATAAATGATGTTGTTTACAGGCTGTGCTCTTTGAAGTCCATCTGGTGTTTGAAGTGAAGGTTAATTAAAAGTTGGCTGAAAGCTGTCCCTTTTTAAATTTTTTTTAATGCTGCATCTTGATTCTATGTAGCAGGTGCTGAAATCATTTATTAGCAATAACAGATTTGATACATTTCCTGGCTGGATTTTAGATATTGAGCTCAATTTTCTTTACAGGCTAAGGCAGATATAAAATACTTTGATTTGGAGGCATTATCAGACTCTTTACTAATGTGAAAAAAAATTTTAAGAAGAAAATTAGATAGTTACTGTTGCCTTTTATGAGTGATTATCCTGGACACACACTACACAGACAGACAAACACACTCTCTTATTGCACATATATTTATGAAATATATATTTATTCATATATAAACATGAATATATTTATGAAGCATATATATTTATATCTATACAGTGTGTGTGTGAAGGTAACCTTTGTAAAAATAATTGGTTTTGTAACTGTGAAGGCAAACCTAAATGTGCAGCAATAATGTATTACTCAGAGATCCCTTTATTTGATGTATACTGTGCAGGTCCTTGGAGAAGGCAATGGCACCCCACTCCAGTACTCTTGCCTGGAAAATCCCATGGATGGAGGAGCCTAGTAGGCTGCAGTCCATGGGGTCGCTAAGAGTCAGACGCGACTGAGCGACTTCACTTTCACTTTTCACTTTCATGCATTGGAGAAGGAAATGGCAACCCACTCCAGTGTTCTTGCCTGGAGAATCCCTGGTGGGCTGCCGTCTATGGGGTCGCACAGAGTTGGACACGACTGACGTGACTTAGCAGTAGCAGTGCAGGTCCTAAGGGCTTCCCAGATGGCACTAGTGGTAAAGAACCCACCTGCCAATGCAGGAGATGTAGACGTGGGTTCAATCTCTGGGTCAGGAAGATCCCCTGAGGAGGGCATGACAACCCACTCCAGTATTCTTGCCTGGAGAATCCCATGGACAGAGGAGCCTGGTGGGCTACAGTCCATAGGATCTCAAAGAGTCGGTGTGTGGTGCAGCTCCTAAGTGATAATTGCAAAGATTGTCTATAGAAGATGGAAAAATGCTCATGATAAGCTTGAAGGGAAAAGATTGACACAAAATGTATATATGTGTTTACTAACTGAAAATAAAGATGGCTGTGTAAAGTTTGGGAGAGAAAACAGATGATGATTATGAACTTGGATATGAGTGTGGCTTCGATCAGTTCACGTAGTTTTGGTGGCAAAGAATAGAAAACCCAATTCAAAATGCCTGAGGAAAGAAGGAGGTTTGTGGTTCATGTTACAAGATGTCAGGCTCCAACATAGTACATCTCTGTCTCTCTGCTACTCTCTTGATTCTATTATTTTCAAAGTGTGGCTTTTATCCTTAGACTAATGGTTATTCCAGATTTCATATTGGGATAGAATAACTTGAAGAAGCAAGATGGGGCACCCTCTTCATGTATGACCCATTGAAAGAGCAAGGAGACCTTCCCAGAACTCCTGCAGATTTCCTCCTGTATTTCACTGGTCAGACCTTACTGGCACTCTCTGGGAAGGAAAATGCAGTTACCATGCTTTGCCGATATTAGTCAGGATTGACCTCTGAACACATGGGGAGGGAGAAGCAGGTAGTTATTCAAGAGAACCAACAGAGTCTGTCAAAAAGCGTGATTGAGGTTTGTCCTGTTGGGCTGCACACCACAAACTTGCAAGCCCTGGTACCTGCCCAGTGTCCTACGTCCATGGTTTAATGGATGCGGGGACCTTACATGTCTGCAGCCAGCTCCTGAAGCAGCATCTCACCAGGTGTGGCAGGCAGTGGGTAGGACATGTCAGTAGTCTTTGCTGTGTGTGTGTGTGTGTGTGTGTGTGTGTGTGTGTGTGTGTGTGTGTAGGGGGTGTGAGGTAGGAGGAATACAGGTGAGAGTTCGAGCTGGGAGGTGGAGAGGGAGGTTACCAGTTATAGAGGGAATTGACTTGGCAGGTTGGCTCCCTGGTTACCAGGGAAGCCAGCAGAGGAGCACACCTCTCGCCACCCCTTTGATAAGCTGTCATAGTGGAGATGCTCTGTTCAAAGAGTTCACACAGTCCCTAGCTGGAGTTGGTGCAGGTATGTAGGTGTTTACTGATTAGGCTCTGTGATTAAGAGGGAAGGTCAGTTACATGAGTAGGGTGTAGGTAACGCGGGGACCGATGGAGCAGAGGGATGTGCTGAGAGCAAGGGGACTCCATCTGGGATGGCCTGACCCTACAGTCCTTATACTGGTATCCCCCACTTTTTGAAAAGTTTGCTTTATGCTGCTTCACTTTTAAGAAAGACCTACATTAGTACTTGTTTTCGCTAACCAAAAGAAATCCAAAGACAATTTTCACTTTTATGAAAAATGGTGAAAATTGAAAAGTGCTTTCAGCGTCTGTTTTGCTGAGAGCCATTGTAAACTCAAGGAGATAGTGGAGGACAGAGGAGCCTGGTCTGCTGCAGTCCCTGGAGTCACAGAGCTGAACAGACTGAGCAACTGAATATTACAGAGGCGGCCCACACCCGCCTCAGCAGAGAGAGAGTGCTGCCCCCAAGCGCCTTCTCCAGGAACTGCACTCAGTATATCAGCATCCAGCCGCCGCCAGTCTTTGAGCTGTCTGGGAGCATCTGTGCTTTTTCTGTTTATTTTGTGCATTTCTGAGCAAGATGTTTCCTAAGATTAGTTGCTTCTTTTTTGCTTGCTGTTGTTGTTATAAGGTGTAGGTGGTGTTTTTTCGACAAGTTGTGTCTGACTCTTGCAGCACCATGGACTGTATGTAGCCCACCAGGCTCCTCTGTCGGTGGAATTTTCCAGGCAAGAATACTGAAGTAGGTTGCCATTTCCATCTCCAGGGGATCATCCCGACCCAGGGATGGAACCCATGGCTTCTGCAATGGCAGGCGAATTCTTCACTGCTGAGCCACCAGAGAAGCCCAGGAACAGAACTTACAAAGATGAATAAGAAATCACCTAAGTCCTCTGGTTAAGGAAGCCCACTCTCTGGTTGAAATGTTAAGATAATACTAGGCATCTTTTATTACCTTTCCTGTGATATGTACTCTGGGAGACAGATAAACTTACTATTAAGTGTAGTTTAATTTCATCACTTAGAGTTGTGCAATAAAATGTTAATACCCACACCATGTGTTTAAATGTGGACTGAGCTACTGAACTGAACAGTGGGTAGTTCAGACACAATTTGTAAAAATTTCTGCTCAAGTTATTTAAATGCATATATTGTCTTCTTCTTTTGCATAATATTATATAATGTTTTAAACACATGAATAATTTGTGGTGGTGTTGTTCAGTAACTCAGTCGTGTCCGACTCTTTGGGACCCCACGGACTGCAGCATTCCAGGCTTCCCTGTCCTTCACCATCTCCTGGATGGGCTTATAAATTTATGTAAGCCCAATGTAAATGGGTAGAATTGCTTATTCAAAAGATATGCTTTCATTTTGAACCTGACAAGTTCATATTTTTCTCAGTATGAAAGGTATCTGCATAAATAATAGATGAACAATTAATATGAATAATAGATGTGGACTAATGGGGTGAGTATAGTTCAGTTGGATATTTAAGGGGATACTGACAGGGAGGCCTGGCGTGCTGCAATTCATGGGGTTGCAAAGAGTTGGACATGACTGAGCGACTGAACTGAACTGAACTGAACTTCCTATGTTAAAAGATGATTTCATTTTGACATGGCATGATTTGAATAAAATCTATTATTTCACAATGCTAAACTGATTTCAGTTATGGGTAAATGTAATCATTGACAAAATAGAATACCTGAATACTATCAAAAAGCTGTTGGAAAAAAACCAAACAAAACATAAAAATTAATGTAGTCTCCTCAACTGTACTTGAAAAAATTCAACTAACTATTGCTCTATTCACTTGTTTTTAGGCAATGTGATTTTTGTGTGTGTATTTTATAATTAAGACAGAAAATGATCATTTAGTATATTTTTCCAGTTTTGCCTTTGGTAGAAGGCATAAGATTATATTTAATTCATTGTCAAATATGTGTACTAAATTGTCCAATATGTAATGGACTTTTGTTCTTTTTTTTAATAGTTTATAAACTGAAATTTCTACATCACTTTCAGCTTTAAGTATACTTTTTGTCAAAGATCTGAATAATAGCTTGATGTTACTAGCATGAATTTATGATTCCACCAGAACAATAGGGCTGGCTAAAATTAATTATTTTGTGTCTCTGTGAAGTTCAGTAATAGATGAGAAAGGATTTGGGTGATAACATTAATTTTCTATTACTCATTTATCAAACTGTGACTTTTACAATTTCAGAAATATTTATTTTTAATTCTGTTCAGAATACTACTGGGATGGATCTTTGTTTTTGCTGTTTTTTCTGTCACATGAGTGCTATTGTATATCTTAAGGAGTTAACTAAATAGGCATACCTTTTCATTTGGCTAATTTTGGAATGAGCTGGATTTAGAGAACAAAGATAACTGACCTGTTTGGTTCCTTTCCTGATATTTCTTTTAGGCCTTCTTGAAGTATGGACAGTGAGAAGGGAGGTTTTGCCAGCTGTCCACGGAGGGATAATGCCAGAATGGGTCTATTAGTTTGCTAGAGCTGCTGTAATGAGTACCATAAACTGAGTGGCTTAAACAAAGAAACTTGTTATTTCACAGTTCTGGGGGCTGGAAGTCCAAGATCAGTGTCAGCAAAGTCATACTTCCTCTCAAGACACTAGGGAAGGATCTGGTCCAGGGCTCTCTCCTGGCTTCTGATAGTTCCTTGGCTTGTGGAAATGTAACTGCAACCTCCGGATGGCGTTCTCCCTATGTGTGTCTGTCCAAATCTGTCCTTTTTATAAGATCATAGCCATACTGGACTGGAGCCCACCCTAATGACCTCATTTATCTTGATCCTCTGCAAAGACCCTATTTCCAAATAAATTCACTCATTCACAGTCACTGGAGGTCAGTGCTTCCGCATCTTTTGAGGGGAAAGAATTGAGCCCACTGCAATAGCCTTGAGAACCAATGAAACTTGTGAAGAGAGGTTTAATCTAGTTAGCTCTCTTTCTCTGGACTACCTTGTATTGAGTGAGACTGATAACATGGCAGAGGAGAACCCCTCTGGAATGTCTCTTTGTTTTAGGAATCCCTATTTTTTTTTAGCTAAGTTATCCATAAAGCCAATTTCTGTAACAAAAATCTTTTATGTTCCTTTTCCTTTATAAAACTGGAGATATGTTTACATAATAAAAAATAGTAGTAAACTAAAATGACAGTGATTTCAACATTTTTAAAAAGTGTATTTGGAGGGTAATTGCTTTACAATATTGTGTTGGTTGCTGCCATACATCAACATGAATCAGCCATAGGTATATGTATGTTCCTTCTCTGTTGAACCTCCCTCCCATCTCCCACCCCATCGTACCCCAAGTTCAACATTTTTGGCAGGGAATTAAGGTAACAGAATTCTGATCATTGTTGTGTATTGGCACATTTTGCCTTCAGGTAGTTGTTAATACCAAGAGGCTGGTACAACTGACAGTTTTCTTTGTTTTTTGCAATAATTCTTTAAATGAATTCTAGGGGCTCCTCTCCATGACATGCCATCATGCATTGCTTTATAGTTCCAGACTTTTTTCTATTACTGGTTTAGTCTGTAAATTAGTAATGACTACTATAGTTGATCTAAAACCTCTGAGACTTCAACTTTTCGATTACTGTTGTTAACACTTTTTAAAAATAGGAATATTTAGAATAGAATATTTTCCATCAAATTGGCACATGAGAGACTTTAAGACCATGCAACCCTGGATTCACTGAGGTGTTGCTGAGAGACATGAGCTGAGACTATGAGGAACATCACAAAGTGCTGGGCGGAAGTAGGAAAATATGGACCAAGGAAGACATCAATTTTTGGTAATAAGAGGCTGTGACAGTGGAGCAATATTTACCAAAGAATCTGGTTTGGAATTTGTCTGAAGAATTTTATTGTTAGGAAGATAGTAATAGAAATGAGTTTACCAGGCTCTGGCCTTTGTGGATTGCTTTATTGTTTTATCCTCTCTCTCTCTTTTTTTTTTGCTGAGCTAAGGGTATTTCCTCTTGTAATTTCGTACCTATAAATTTGTGCAAATGTATAGCCCTAGAAATACAGCCCTTGGGACAAATCAGCCTCCACTGGAGGATTAGCCTCAAACATAGATCACCAGAAAGCCACTTCTCTGGTACTGTGTAGTATAGAGAAACTCTTAAGACTGTCTTATGGATCTGCCTGGCTAGTTTATTCCCATGTAATGTTTGGTAGATTTGTAATATTTCACCATGCTGGTGAAAGCCAACATGGCAGACTGCATAAAGTGGTACCTGAACTATTGAAAGGGACTTATTGCATACCAAGTCTTTGCTCAGGTTCGGAGGCAAGGGACTGGTAGCAAGGGAGGGAATCTGGGAGGCAGTTTGTCATGGCTCTGCAACTTCTCAGTTGATTGGCTCCATAGCTTCCTCATCCATAAATTGCTGCTGCTGCTAAGTCACTTCAGTCGTGTCCGACTCTGTGCGACCCCATAGACGGCAGCCCACCAGGCTCCCCCGTCCCTGGGATTCTCCCCCTGGGATTCTCCGGGCAAGAACACTGGAGTGGGTTGCCATTTCCTTTTCCAATGCGTAAAAGTGAAAAGTGAAAGCTAAGTCGCTCAGTCGTGTCCGACTCTTAGCAACCCCATGGACTGCAGCCTACCGGGCTCCTCTGTCCATGGGATTTTCCAGGCAAGAGTACTGGAGTGGGGTGCATCCATAAATTAAGGGAAACCAATTACAGTTCGACCGTCTTAAGCATTCTAAGAGAGCTAAGTGAAGCAAGAACAAAGTAAAACCAAAACCAAACAAAAACTACTGCCTGTCTTAAATGTATGTAGTATGAATTGTGTGTTCATGCTTTTACTATCTTAGGCATATTATCATGCTGATATTTTTTTAAAAAATTCTTTAAAAAAATTGTTAGAAGTATAAACTTCATGGAATTACATACCAGTAAGAAATACTCACTGAATTCAAGGTAGATGATTACTCAGATATTTTGGAAATTTTTATGGCATAAGGAAAGGATAAACTACATTGAGGGGCACTGCTAGGCAGGTGTGTGCTTTGGGGATGTTGGTGTTGAGAATGGATTCTGCCAGAGAATTTGCTAGTCATTGACATGCAAACTGCCTTTCCAGAATTGCAAATATTTGTATCCATTTGTTAAAGGAAAATTGGATGAGCACTCCACATTTCTTGCCATATAGCAAATACAGATAAACAAACCCAGGTTTTCACAGCATGTTTGGCGCATGTGAGAAATGATGGTAGAACTGATAGTTGACCTGGAAATTATTTCCAGTGCTGTCATTTTTGTTATAATGATGTTATGGTAACAATTACACATTATGCAGACTTTTCTCCTCCTCATTTGTAGATGCCTTAATCATTTGGATAATATGCCTGCATCATTTTTTCTTTGAAAGCTTTTTAGTGATTGGGACAATATTTTGCATTTTATTGTGATTATTTAAATGCAAAAGTAGAGTTCCAGTTTGTTTTCATTACTAGAACTTTTGTCCAACCCTTTGTTATGAATAATTTGATGGTGGTGGTATTTGTAGTGGTGGTGAATTAATAAACAGATAACAGATTAAACGGTTTCCCTGGTGGCTCAGCTAGTAAAGAATCTGCCTGCAATGTGGGAGACCTGGGTTCGATCCCTGGGTTGGGATGATCCCTTTGGAGAAGGAGGTGGCTACCCACTCCAGTATTCTGGCCTGGAGAATTCCATGGACTGTATAATCATGGGGCCACAAAGAGTCGGACACAACTGAGCGACTTTCACTTTCAGATTAAATATCATTTCAAATAACATGTGTTTGAGGTGAACAAATAAATTCTTTGATTTGAAAAAAATGCACGTTTTTACTGTGCATGATATTAGTATTATGTGGGACTCTATAGAAGACATTTTGTGATTATAAAAAATCATTAAAGTTCAGTTAAACTCTTTGGACATATTTCTTTAAAAATATTCTATAGTTCACACTTTTTGTTGCAGGAAGGGGGACCTCTTAAGAGTGGGCTCTTGTCTGACACTAGGAAATGAATTGTCTGAGGAGGCACATGGGCTGACAAAGCAAGAGATTTTATTGGGAAGGGGTGCGTGGGTGGAGAGCAGTAATGTAAGGGAATACAGGAGAACTGCTTTGCCCCATGGCTCACAGTCTTGGGATCTCTGGTGATGAGATTATTTTCCGGATTGTCTCTGGACAGTCATTCTGACTCAGGTCCTTCCTGTTGGTACAAGCATTGCTCAGTCAAGATGGATTCCAGAGAGGAGGATTCTGGGAAGTTGGTAGGACATAGGGATTGGTGTTTCCTTTGGAACTTTCCCAAATTCTTCTGGTTGGTGGTGGCTTGTTGGTTTATGTTCTTTACCAGGACCTCCTGTCATAAAATAAATCATGTAGAAGGTTACTGTGGTGCCTGGCCAGGACGAGTGCTTTCAGTTGGTGTTTCCGCCTAACATTTTCTCTGAACTAGACAGGGCTTCCTCTTGCTTGGTCTGAATTAAAGAAGGGTATGACCAACCTAGATAGCATATTAAAAAGCAGAGACATTACTTTGCCAACAAACGTCCGTCTAGTCAAGGCTATGGTTTTTCCAGTGGTCACGTATGGATGTGAGAGTTGGACTATAAAGAAAGCTGAGTGTGAAAGAATTGATGCTTTTGAACTGTGGTGTTGGAGAAGACTCTTGAGAGTCCCTTGGAGTGCAAGGAGATCCAACCAGTCCATCCTAAAGGAGATCAGTCCTGGGTGTTCATTGGAAGGACTGACGCTAAAGCTGAAATGCCAATATTTTGGCCACCTCATGCAAAGAGTTGACTCCTTGGGAAGGACCCTGATGCTGAGAGGGATTGGGGGCAGGAGGAGAAGGGGATGACAGAGGATGAGATGACTGGATGGCATCACCGACTCGATGGACATGAGTTTGAGTGAACTCCGGGAGTTGGTGATGGACAGAGAGGCCTGGTATGCTGTGATTCATGGGGTTGCAAAGAGTTGGACATGACTGAGCAACTGAACTGAACTGAGAACATATATGAATGAGTTTTAGATCATCTGCCGTATGAATGAAGCACACCCATGTTCTCTCTTGAGTAATCAGGATTTGGCAGTGCAACTTTGCCTCCATTTGTTCTTGCCTCTTGTTTGAATTAAATGACGCTTTGTGTTTATCATGAGAGATAGGATATGTGTTTCTTAAATAGTTACATTTTTTAAGGATGATTGTGTGGAAAATAATAGTGATAGAAAACTAGGCTAATGCAAATGAAATGAATGGATGATTTAGAATCTATTATTTTTGAAAATAATTATAAAGCCATAGATTACTTTGAAATACGTGGAATGTATTTTTAGTAAAATTTAGTAAATTTTAGTAAAATTTAATTTCTTAACTTCTTTACCTATGAAATAAAGGTCATCTTCAGTGACTTTTCACAGACTTTTATGAAATTTTTAAGTTGTTGTCTGAGTTTGATTCTACCTCTGCACATGTCTCAACTGCAGGCTCAGGACTGACTCTAAAAATAAGTGCCAGTGAGAAGAGAAATGTAGTCCTTTGATGCACACTTAAAAAAAACCTGAAATATATTTGATGTATGCTATTAGGTTGGTTTCAGATGTACTGCATGGTGATTGGAATTTGCATATGTTATGAAATAATCACCACAGTAAGCCTAGTAACCACTTTGATCCACAGTTAAGGGAAAAGACTTAAAATATTATCTTCCCAGGGATGCTCTAATTTAAATTTTTGACTCTTTTAAGACTGAGAAGAATGAGTCAAATTATGGACTGTGGAGCAGCTGAGTGGGGATGCTAGGTAAAGAGAAGTGAAGTTCAAGGGCCATTCAGTTATACCACACCACTCTCTTAGGGGCAGTTTCCCTAAGCCGAACATTAGACAATATTTCTGACACTTAACACCTTTCTGAAATTTTAGACATTATCTTTAGCCTTCTCACAACTACCGGTAGAGGCTAAAAGGGGAAAAACATTTATTCTTCTTCAGTGGAAGAACAGATAGAAGGAAGATACAACAGCCAATAACAGGTAACTTATAAACAGCATTGTGTTTGTTTGTTTTTCTTTTTTAAAAATCTGTGACCTCTCGTGAAGATGGAAAGTGATAATAAGTGATAAGAACTTCATATATGATGTAATCGTATGTGGGATGCAGTATCAGCCATTAGTCACAGTCTTCCACTTTTTCCCTTGGGACTTCTGTTTGCCTGGGTTAAAAAAGAAAGTATCCTTAGCATTGACATCAGGATGTTAATTAAAAAAAAAAAAAAAAAAAGAGCCTGCTAAATCCTCATTTAAAGAAAGAAGGACTTGCTGTGAACAGTGAAAAAGCCTGGCTCTCTCAGCATGTTACCCGAGGACTTGTTCAGTATGTTCAAACGGTTATGTTCTATCCAAGGATTTGCGGATTCTTTTCCATTTAGGGTCAGTGCAGCTTCATGGTGGCAAAAGCGCCTTTGAAGGCACAGTAGAAGTATATGAGAATGGAGTCTGGGGCGTTGTTTGTAGCAGCCACTGGGACGACGCTGATGCTTCAGTCGTTTGTCACCAGCTGCAGCTGGGGTGAGTTTGTTCGTCCTTGACCGAATCTGTCTGCTGATACCTGAAGTGGGTGCTGGCCCCCTGCCGTTACCTTGGAGAGGTTACCTCCTCTTCTCCTTCCGTCATGTTCCTCACTGACTTCTCTCAGAAGACTTTTTAAGAAAGGGCCCCTAATGGAAGGAGTGAGTTCCTTTACATACAAATGCACTTCACTTGTTACTACCGCTGCTGACTAGGAAATAACCTGCCAGAGATGCTCAGAGGGCTCAAACAAACCTTGTGCACACCAGGACCCAGAGACCCCACAGAGACCGAGACAGGCTGTGTTTGAGTGTCTCTTGCAGAGGTCCAGGTCAGCAGTGGACTGCCACAGGGGCAGGGGCTCTGGGTGCAGCACCCTGGGTGTGGCATAAGCCCTCTTGGAGGAGGTCACCATTAACCCCACCATAGAGCCACCAAAACTTACACAGGACTGGGGAAACAGACTCTTGGAGGGCACAAACAGAACCTTGTGCACAGCAGGAACCAGGAGAAAGGAGCAGTGACCCCACAAGAGACTGACCCAGACTTGGCTGTGAGTGTCCAGGAGTCTTCAGTGGAGGCGTGTTTGCCAACAAAGGTCCATCTAGTCAAGGCTTTGGTTTTTCCAGTGGTCATGTATGGATGTGAGATTTGGACTGTGAAGAAAGCTGAGCGCCAAAGAATTGATTCTTTTGAACTGTGGTGTGTTGGAGAAGACTCTTGAGAGTCCCTTGGACTGCAAGGAGATCCAACCAGTCCATTCTAAAGGAGATCAGTCCTGGGTGTTCTTTGGAAGGACTGATGCTGAAGCTGAAACTCCAATACTTTGGCCACTTCATGCAAAGAGCTGACTCATTGGAAAAGACCCTGATGCTGGGAAAGATTGAGGGCAGGAGGAGAAGGGGACGACAGAGGATGAGATGCTTAGTTGGCATCACCAACTCAATGGACATGAGTTTGAGTAAACTCTGGAGGTTGGCAATGGACAGGGAGGCCAGGTGCGCTGCAGTCCATGGGTTCGCAAAGAGTAATGACTAAGCAACTGAACTGAACTGAATTGACTAGGAAATGGGCAGAAGCTAAGTGGTACAAAAATAAAAGCATCTTTTGGTCTTTGATTGAACAATTGGATTCTTCAGTGCCAGGAAACAAAGAATTGGGTCCTAAGATTTTTATTTTCCCAGCAGCCTGTAGAGCCCGTGGTTGCTGTCATTTGCTTTTATCTTTCTGCCTTGAGTCACCCACAAACTCCACTGCTGTGTGTGTGTAGGAGGTGAAGTTCATTTGCAGTTTCATCCCTTGCTGGGTAAGGTGTAATATCCCGGGACATGGGTTTTTGCACTGAGAAGATTCTGTAAGAAATGGCAACTTCCCTCGGCCCGGCGACACCCATCATCCTGAGAAGCTGCTGGCCCTTCCTCCCACCCTCAGTTCAGTTGAGTTCAGTCACTCAGGCGTGTCCGACTCTTTGTGACCCCATGGACCACTGCACGCCAGGCCTCCCTGTCCATCACCAACTCCCGGAGTTTACCCAAACTCATGTCCATAGAGTTAGCGATGCCATTCAACCATCTCATCCTCTGTCACCCTCTTCTCCTCCTGCCTTCAGGCTGACCCTAGGCACTCTCCTTAAAATGGACAGGTGTACACTGACTCCTACCATGGCCAGTACCTTTATGCTTTGTTTCAAGGGGTTTCCCAGGAGCAGAAGTTTCCATTTTGGAATGAATGGTTTTGTTTTTGTTGTTATCGTTCTATTTTTGTGTATCATTTATTTTTTTCCAAGTATACATGCCCTATATTTTTCTTGACCTTTATCACCAAGGATCTTTAAAAAGCTTGGAAAATATCTTGTTATGAAAATATAAGGGTTAAAAGGCCTGAAAGAAAAACTTTCCATTTGCAAATATTTTAGATTAATCATCAATGAGTGGTAATATCTAATGTGATGACACAAATGAAAAGGTTAGTCCACTGCAGTCAAATCAGTAAGAATTTTAATTTGCGTGTTTCCTGTCTTCTCACTCGAAAGGTGGGAAATTATATTTAGTGTAGGCGAACCTTAAGGGCTTAAGTTTTGTTCAGACTTTTGATTCTATTAAAGTAGCAAATAGGGTTAATGTAATACTTAAGTGATGCTTTGCAACTGTGATGTTGGAGAATGCTCTTGAGAGTCCCTTAGATTCAAGGAGATCAAACCAGGCAATCCTAAAGGAAGTCAACCCTGAATATTTATTGGAAGGACTGATGCTGAAGCTGAAGCTCTAGTACTTTGGCTACCTGATGTGAAGAGCTGACTCATTGGAAAAGACCCTGATGCTGGGAAAGATGGAAGGCAGGAGGAGAAGTGGATGATGAGATGATTGGATGGCATCACGGACTCAATGGACATGAGTTTGAGCAAGCTTCCGGAGATGGTGAAGGAAAGGGAAGCCTGGTGTGCTGCAGTCCTTGGCGTCTCAAAGAGTTGGACACGACTGAGCGACTGAACAACAGCAATACTTAATTAAGCTTCCCTGGTGGCTTATCAGTAAAGAATCCACCTGCCAGTGCAAGAGATGCAAGTTCTGTCTCTAGGTCAGGAAGAGCCCCTGGAGAAGGAAGTGGCAACCCACTCCGGTTTTCTTGATGGGCAGTTCCATGAACAGAAGAACCTGGTGGGCTACGGTCCATGGGATTACAAAGAGTCATGATTTAGCAATTAAACAACGATTAGTTAAGTTAGTTAACTAAACAATTATTTAGGTTAAGCAACAACTTCACTAATTTTTTACAATGAGGGTTGGGATAAATCGGGATAAAAGCAAGAGGAAGGGGAGAGCCTACAAAGAGTTATGGTGTTCGCATGTTAATTACTGATTTTATCTCCGGTATTTTGTCTGGCAAATAGTCCTTGGCTGGTGGGCGTATATTGCCTTTTTCTTTGACAGCCTGAAGGTGTAACAAATTTGTAGGCTGGTGTCAGTGTCTTCCTTCATGTACCTTTCTACCTGTGCTTTTATTATCCCTGAAAATCAGGGAAGAATGAAATTTTCTATGAGACTGACACAAGAAAACAAAAATGGTACAATGAACTTATTTACAAAATACAGTTACAGATGTAGAAAACAATCTTATGATTACTAAGAGGGAACAGTAGGGAGGGATGAATTGGGAGATTGGGATTCATATATACACACTACTATATGTAAAATAGATAATTAATAAGTACCTATTTTATAGCACAGGGAACTCTACTCAGTGCTCTGTGATGACCTATATGGGAAAATAATCTAAGAAAGAATCGATATATGTATATGCGTAGCTGATTCACTTCTTTGTACAGCAGAAAGAATGGGTATGTGTGTATGCATAACTGATTCACTTTGTTGTGTAGCAGACACAACATTGTAAGTCAACTATATGCATATTAAATTTTCTAAAAAATTTAAAAACAAAAGCAAGCTCTGTAGTGGAGATGTGAATTACAGAGATTCTCTTGATTGATAAAAGAATGTAAACTACCTTTCTGCAAACATAAATTTCAGATCTGATTCCTTCTGTCATCTCTTAGTAGTCCATTAATAAAAGAGAATTTCAAATAAGGGCAGAGCAACCTGGCTGTATTGCTGTCAAGACAGATTCATATTTTAGATACACCCCAAATATTTATTGTTGGGTTAATGGAAGCTGTCGCATGGAGACAGTTCTAGAGATCATCATGTTATTCAGATAAGCATTTAATTTTTTAAAAATTTAATTTCAGTTTTGTACATATCAGAGGTTAAACATATGTAGACTAGCTGAGTTATCTTAATTGATTTCAAAGTCTTGCTAGCAAATACTATTATATATATATATATAAAATTTTTTAAAATGGGACACGATGGAGTGACTTCACTTTCACTTTTCACTTTTCATGCATTGGAGAAGGCAATGGCACCCCACTCCAGCACTCTTGCCTGGAAAATCCCATGGACGGAGGAGCTTGGTAGGCTGCAGTCCATGGGGTCACTAAGAG
>NW_011494933.1:761183-778885 GCF_000754665.1 Bison bison bison
CACTTTCATGCATTGGAGAAGGGAATGGCAACCCACTCCAGTGTTCTTGCCTGGAGAATCCCAGGGACCGGGGAGCCTGGTGGGCTGCTGTCTATGGGGTCGCACAGAGTCGGACACGACTGAAGTGACTTAGCAGCAGCAGCAGTGCTTTGATAAAAGTTAGCCTACATTTGATCAACCTAATCTTGAGCATTGTACTTCCAGAGGAAAAGGAGTCGCAAAACAAACCCCGTTTTCTGAACTGGGCCTTATTCCCGTTTATTGGAGCAATGTCCGTTGCCGAGGAGATGAAGAAAATATACTGCTTTGTGAAAAAGACATCTGGCAGGGCTGGGCGTGTTCTGAGAAGATGGCAGCTGCTGTCCTGTGTAGCTTTTCCCATGGTAAAAAAAAAAAAAAAATTATTCTCTTGCTTTACTTTTATTCTGTTTTCAGCATTCCAGGTGAAAAACGTGTCTTAGTTAAATGTTTTCCTAATCGTTTAAATACAGACTTGAGTCTGAATCATCATGACTTAGCAACAATCTAATTAGTCCTCAAAGGAATTCATCTAACTGTTGGATTTACATTTGAACTCAGTTTTTTTTTAATTAAAATTTTTTGGCTGCTGTGCATGGGCTCTCTCTCGTTGCAGAAGTAGGGGCTGCTCTCTAGTTACAGCACACGGGCTTCTCATTGAGGTGGCTTTTCTTGCTGTGGAGCACAGGCTCTAGAGCATGCCGGCTTTAGTGGTTGTGAAGCTTGGGCCTAACTGCCCCCTAGCATGTGGGATCGTCCCAGACCATGGATTGAACTGGTCTCCCCTGCATTGCAAGGCAAATTCTTAACCACTGGACTACCTGGGAAGCCCTGACCTCACTTCACATATTTTCTGTTTTAATCTAATTTGTTTATAGGATTATTATATACTGTATATGAAACACTTATTTGGGTAATGAAAAATTGTGATGGAATCAAGTTAAAAATCATCTTGAAACCAAAAATAAAATACAGAAACTATAACAAAATATTTTCACTTTATGGAATCGAATCGAATCATAGTTATTAGTGTTCTACTTTGAAGATAGCACATTCCATAAAACAAATCACTACCTTGGATAAGGGCTCCTTCTATGCATGATGTCTAGGTATTCAGTTCAGTTCAGTCGCTCAGTTGTGTTTGACTGTTTGCGACCTAATGGACCGCGGCATGCCAGGCCTCCCTGTCCATCACCAACTCCAGGAGTTTACTCAAACTCATCTCCATTGAGTCAGTGATGCCATCCAACCATCTCATCCTCTGTCATCCCCTTCTCCTTTTGCCTTCAGTCTTTCCCAGCATCAGGGTCTTTTCAAATGAGTCAGCACTTCACATGAGGTAGCCAAAGTATTGGACCTTCAGCTTCACCATCAGTCCTTCCAATCAACACCCAGGACTGATTTCCTTTAGAATGGACTGGTTGGATCTCCTTGCACTCCAAGGGACTCTCAAGAGTCTTCTCCAACACCACAGTTCAAAAGCATCAATTCTTTCACACTCAGCTTTCTTTATAGTCCAACTCTCACATCCATACATGACCACTGGAAAAACCATAGCCTTGACGAGACGGACCTTTGTTGGCAAAGTAATGTCTGTGCTTTTTAATATGCTATCTAGGTTGGTCATAACTTTCCTTCCAAGGAGGAAGCGTCTTTTAATTTCATGGCTGCAGTCACCATCTGCAGCATTGGTGATTAGTATATGGTTTCAGTATACAGATGTGTGTATGATCATGTGAATGGAAGCAGCGGGAGAAGTTCCCTTTGCTAGTTATTATTCCTTGTTTGGGATATTCTTTCTAGGCTTTTGGTTTCACAATGGTGGTTGGGTTTTCTGGGGTCCATGGTTGTTTTAACGTGTGACCACACCTGTGGCTATCACACCTTTTTGGATTTTCTTGGAGATAGCAGCGTGATCAGATGTCCCAGGTCTTAGAATGCCAGCAGACAGCCGAGGGCAATGGTTTCTGATTGAGTACAAGTATCAGGGAAGGAATTGACCTGCTCCCTCCGAAAAAATAGGAAAATCCAAGCTAGGGTCGTTCTTGTGAACTGACAGGAAGACCCGATGGAAATGGTGCAAGATCTCATACAAGGCTGTGCTTGGAGAGCTGCAGTCCTTTTGTGGGTGCAAGGTGCATTCTAAATCTTTATGTCGTGTAAGTTTTTCCTTTTCTTCCTTTGCCTCTCCACCTCTTGGTAATCCTACCTTTGGCAAATACATGTTTACACTTTGCTACGTCAGGGATGCTCTGAATCGGGCTCAACAGTGCACTGCTTTTTGTAGATATTGCTTGTATTCTGTGTTCAACCTAACTGGTAAAATATGTTAACGTTTTTCAAGTAGTGAAGTAAGTAAAATTTTGAAAACAATCCTTTTTTTCAGGATCTCTGTCTACTCTTTATTTAAAAAAGCTCTCCATTCTCTATAATCTATCCAGTTGTTTATACTCTGGCTGCAAAGGTAAATTTAAGACTGGTGTAAGCATATATGTATCGAAGGTTGAGATAAATTAGAAGTGGGAGTGAAAAAATATGCTTTTATGGTAAATTAAATGAGAATATGAAAACAGCTCAAATCAGCAAACACTGAGTCTATCTTAAGGCACAGCAGCAGACCTTTAATGTTAATACTTTCTTTTAGTTTGTAATTTACATTTAGCATCTTGGCATGTAGTACTTTTCCAACACTTAAAAAGTAGAAGATCGTATCTGAGTATTGGACATAGGAAATATCAATATAAATGAAAATGTCTGGGAGTTTTATTTATCCGTAAGTTAAATACTAGTCAACTACTTCACTGAAATTTCTTTCAAATTATTTTTTTTCTGTGTGTATTTGTTGGGAAGATGTGAGATGGTGACTAAATTTTGTCTTTGAGCTTCTTAATATTTTCACAAATACTTATACAACCAGTGTAAAAACTACATTTAAAATAAAGCACAACATTTAAAAAAATGTAAGGTAATTATGCCATAATGTTTCTGGGTTGTAGATAATTTTAAATTTCCTCTTAAAATTTTTTGTTTTTCTGATTTTTCCAAGCTTACCATGGAGGTGGGGAGAGGAGAGGCAGAAAAGGATATAATAATTTAAGAAATTTATGTTGTTTCCATTGGTTAGTTTCTATATTTTCCAAGCTTCTTAAAAGAAAAATAAACATAATAACATGTAAATTTAGGTTTCTTATCATAATTGAGCAATCATTAATTATAAGCTGCTATATAATGTTGAGAACAGTTATGTTTATTAAGCCTAACTTTATCCTTTTCCAAATTACAAGTGCTAGTTGACTTATGTAAGAAAACTGTGTTACAAATATCAGAATATGAATAGATGTACATGTTCACTAATCTAAATCCCTTCTCTGGTGTGATATTTGAATAAAAATATGAATGTCCAAATACCATTTATTGATAGCTGCTTATACTGTGGAGGAATTAGAAGCATATTTCATGTGGATAAATGATGAGTATTTGGCAAAAGATAAAACTAAATTTCCTAATAGGGACCCAGCCTGTTCTGAACCTTTGACCATCTCACATTCTTTATTCCAGAAAAATTAGAGGGCTGTTCTGTTTCCCAAACACATACAGCTTTGTGCTTCTATGCTTTTGTTCATTCGGTTCATTTTGTCTGAACCGCACATCCCCATGTCTAACTTATGAAGTCCCATCCATCATCTTGGCCCTCCTAGCTACAGCTTCTTGAGAAGAGATGCCCTAATTCCCCCCAGTGGTGGGCAAGCTCCTTTTGCACCTGAACCCCTGCAGGGTCTTCCCAGTGGTCTCCCGTCTGTGCTCATGTTGTCCATATCCCGAGGCAATATACTGCTTAAGGGGTAGCATTTGTGCAGTGCCTCTCTGCCTAATAGCTGTTTAAGAAACAGAATTGAAGGAATGGATAGCGATAGTTATTTTTCGTTGTTTGGGATATTCTTTCTAGGCTTTTAGTCATCGCTTGCCAATCCAGTCAGTCAACAAATATTTATTACCTGCCTTCTACATAGCTGGGTATCTGAAGTACTTGAGTGAAAGGGAAAGACATTCCCTGTGTCCTCAATTCTAGGCTAATAAAAAGAGAGAAAAATGAAACTGATGAAAATAGATAAGGGTATCGTAGACTATAATAAGGAATTTGCATGGGGAAGCCTCTGGTATTCTTCACAGAGAATGAATTGATTCATACACAAATGAATCTTCAGTATTGTTTTTTGAAGGTAGTGGCTGTGATGTCCACCAGCTTCTTATAATGTGATAATGTAAACTTTGACTTGATCTCTACAAATGTAAAAATATTTCTATGCTGAAAGCAAGTATGTCATAGATAAAAGTGCCATTCTTAATAATTACATGTTGGTAATGCTCAAGTTACTGTAAATTAAAAAATCAATGCTACCCCCCACAATACCATAAAAACCAAATGGGTTTCCAATAACTGCAGTTTTGAGTGTGTCTTTGCTGGTTTCTGAGGTCCTCGGGGAAAAGTGAATTTAGACTGCTTCCTCTTGACAGCTATTTATATGAGTGTAATTCAAGTTGGAGGGTTTTAATCAATTGAGATTATCATAAAATATATTAGACATGCGTGGGTATGTCCATATCGCTGAAGTGACTTATTAAATATAACTTTATGATTGAGAATGACAAACAAATAGAATATACCTGATCTTCTATAGCTCAGTGTAGATGTGTAGGTGTTAATTTGTCGTTAATTTCATATTGCAGGTCCTGCGTTCCCCATCCTGCGCCTTGTTGAGGGGAGCAGTGTGCGTGAGGGCCGAGTGGAGGTCTACCATGCCGGTCAGTGGGGGACAGTCTGTGACGACCAGTGGGATGATGCAGATGCAGAAGTGGTCTGCAGGCAGCTGGGTCTGAGGTTGGTTGTTCTTCTTTTGTTTTGCTTACATTTCTAAGTTTATTGCTTCCATACCCAAAGGTAGGTGTGTTTAAATTGCACATTTCTTTGAACAAATAGAAAAAGCCACCTTTTTGATCATTGTATTTGGCTGTAGTCTCCTTGAAGAGAATGTCTGTATACCTATAGATCTAACCTGTTTGTATCTGAATTCAACTGACTTTGTATTCTTAAAAATCTTAAGCCTTTTACCACTTTTTATCAGGAGCCTTTACAGGACTCCCAGGTAGTCACTAGCATGGTCAACCACAGTGACTTACCAAAGTCATATGATGAAACTAGTTGTGAGGCTTTAACTGAAGTTCAACTTCTTTCCCCAAAATATTGTCTAAACTTTTGGCCATTGCTTCCTTATTTGTTAGGTTGTGCTTAGAACAAAGAATGTTTATTAATGTTCAAAGGAAATAATTCCTGTGCAGGATATGGCAATGAAGCTTGTGGAATAAAGACAGAAAACCAATATTATATGTTGCTTTAGTTATGGTTACTTTGGAATAGTATGTTATAATTTTGTATCCTCTGATCCTTGTCTTTAGTGAACATTGGTATAGAAGGCCTAAAAGTTTCTCTCAAATTATACTGGCAGATCTTCTGAAAGTTGATATTTTACTTTAAATTTGAAAAAAAAATATTTAGCATGTTGTGGCAGGTAGCGGTGGGTTGATGTGGAGACTTCTCAAAATGAAAACGTCTCAGTTCTTGTTTCACTTTGTCCAGTTAAGCATAGTCTTTGACGCTGGAGCGTGACTTTTGAACCTTGAACCGTAATTTTTTTGCAATTGTTTTTGCAACTGTCCCTCCCCAACTTTTTCAAAACTGTAGGTTAATATTAAAGTATTTTAAAACAAAATAAAGATTTTTCAACATTTTACCTCTAAATACTTCAGTGTGCACCTTTTAAAAATAAGAACATTGTCCTACATCGCCAAATTATCATCACAACTAATGTAAGAGGTAGTCATTCTTACATTGTTTAATATCCTGTCATGTTCAAATTTCCATACGTGTTCCCACCATGTCCTTGACAGATGGTTCTCTGTAGCAGAATTTAGCCCAGGGCCTTGTGGTGCATGCGGGTGTTATATCCCCAAAGTCTTTTAATCCAGAACGTTCTCTTGTTTTTCCTAACACTGACTTGTTGCAGAGACCAAAGACAACACCGGTTGTTTTGTAGAATATCCTACCTTCTGGATTTGTCTCATTTCTTCCTCCTGGTGTCAGTGAGCTTACTCCTCTGGTTCTTGTAACTTCTGAAATGGGAGGCGAGATCCAAAAGTTTGATTAGATAAACATCACTCAAGTATTTGCTTCCCAGGTGGCCCTACTGGTAAAGAACCCACTTGCTAATGCAGGATACTCGAGATGTGGGTTCGATTCCTGGGTTGGGAAGATCCCCTGGAGGAGGAAATGGTAACCCACTCCAATATTCTTCCCTGGAGAATTCCATGGACAGTGGAGCCTGGCAGGCTATAGTCCGTGGGGTCGGACTTTGCTATAGCAAACAGTTGAATACCACTGAGCAACTAACACTTTCACTTTTGTAGTTTTAAAAGTGATTCTAAAAATTCATGTTGTAATGTAGAGTTCTTTCTTTAGCCAAGATTTTTTTTTTTCACTTACATAAACAGTTCTTAAACAAAGACTGTGTTGACAAACAATAGTCTACTACATGGAAAGAATGTAGAGATAGAATCACAAGGAAGACTGTATTAATGTTGAACATATGTGCGGGTTGAGTAAAGTGTTTACATCTTTCTCAAGCATTTGCTCATTGCTATCTTTTGTATGAGGAGCTTTGTATTTAGAGAAGTGATGAAAAGGGAAAATACCTTCAAATATTCAAGACAGCAAAGATCTTCCACAGGCCTGTGTAATAACCAACAATATAGCTTGGTGGAGATTTTTTTTATTATAAGTATCCTAGTCTCTGAACTGATGCTGTTCTTTTGCTCTGTTTTTCTTTCCTTTGGTTTTCTACTTCTCTCATAAACTTGCAGTACAGCAGTATTCTGCAACTGCTCTTCCCCTAGAATTTGTTTTGCTCACTTAAAGGCACAGTACTTTCAGATGAAATAATTTTTAATGTTACATGTTTCATCTCAGTGGTACTTGCTTTGTTGAATTCCCAAAGGCAAACTATATCATACCTCCCTGGAGTGCTGGTTACAATTTCTTTGTGAGATGCTGTCTTTGTTGACCCTCATCTTTTAATGGTGGCTGTAGATTTTGGTAGCTGGCAAGCTTCCTAAAACACAAAAGAAATAACCGTACTTAAGATATTTAAATTTGATTAACCCAGAACTCAGAGAAACATGAGGATCAGGAAAGGAAGCAGCCAAGTGTTAGAAAATTGAACTTGAGAATGCATACATATGCAGTGAAGTTTCAGGTAGAGACATTTTACTTGGCGTTCTTTTTGTGCACTTAACATTGAAGCATTTCCTATGTCTTTCAGAACTCTTAAAAGCGTAGCTGCTAATGGAACTGTGACATCATATTTTATTCTGTGGATATGCCATAATTTACATAAGAATTGTAAATTTTTGAACACTTTTTTTTCCTTAGGTTTTTTTTTTTGGCTATAAAATTATATTACAGAACCATATTATTCAGTGGTCAAAATAAAAATTCTTCTCATACTCTTTAAAAATATTTATTTGTTCTATTATTTTATTGCTTATTAATTTTAAAAATATTTTACAAACATTATTGGTATGTCTAATTATTGAGCAGAAAGGAGGCCTTATTTAACAGATGAGAAAGTTAGGCTCTCTGAGATTACTCAAAGTTCCCAAATTATACTGTGAGTGAGGACCAGAATCTTGAAATTTATGGCTCCCAAAGTAGGAATTTTCCTTTCATGTTACACTGTTTGTAAAATAGGCAGGTATTAATAAGGATAAATACGAATACAGGCTGAAAGAAATAGGGAAGTCAAGAGAGAAAAGTTTATTGTAGGAGGAAATTGATGATAAGCATGTTTTAGACAGATTATATATTAATGTGCCACAGACACCTCACTGAAAATGCCCCACGAGACTGAAAGAAAGCAAAGTGTTTCAGAGTCTGCTCTAAAGCCAGACACATTTTACCATCTAATTCTGGGCAAATTGTTTAACTTCTGCACCTCAGTTTCCTCATCTGTAAACAGTGGATAATAACATCATGGGGTTGTAGGGAGGATTGAAAGAGTTAATACATTTGAAGCTGTTAGACCAGTGTCTGGCATACAGTAATCATTCAGTATATTTCAAAATGTCATTACTGGAGATAGAGGGGATTGTTTTCCAGAAAGAAATATGGACTATTGACCATAAAAATGAGTTTTTCATCCAAATGTTATGTGTCACAAAATGATATTTGTGGTCAAAGAACCAATCTTTTATAACCTAACAAGTAATCCTTTTTACACAAGAGAATTGCCTAACTCAATTCTGTATCTATTCAAAGTAGTAGCTAAATCCAGGGATTGAGTTAGTCAGGTGGTACTTTTTATTTGCTATTTTTCTATGAAAAACAGACTATTTTATATGAATACAATCAGATTAGCTAAAGAGGTTTAGGAATGTTTGGATACGGATCAGACATAGGATCAATTCAGTGTTTATTGGGGATTGCTGCTATGTAGGTCAAACAACTTTGCATAAAGTAACCTAATAAATCGATGTATTATACCAGAGATCCCCTATTCCACAAATTTATTTGGCGGTCAGATGGTAAGAAAGTAGTAAAACTGGGACTGTTACTACACATGAACTGCCGGGGCTGGTGTGGACATACTTTTCATAATGGAAGGGAAGAGAACACACAAAACTTTATCAAATTTACATAGCACTTATTAGCCTTTAACAAACCATGAGTTTTATGTTGCTCTCCCTGGTATTAGACAATCTCTTGAAGGGCAGAGTCATTCATTTCTTTGGTATTCCCCTGAAAGCCAGTACAGTCCAGGGCACCAGGAAATAGGCTGAAGGACTGTGTGTATTTATAAGTATCATCTTAATTTTTAGTAAACTCAAAAATTAGCTGGGAAGCCTAGTTTGTTTTACATCATGGTTTCCTAGGTAGTGTTTTTTTGTTTTGTTTTGGTTCTTGAATTTGTTGCATTAATTTTTCTGATTATTTTAATTAAACATTTTTGTGATCATTAAAATAATGGTTGTAAACAATGGAAAATATGGAGATATATAAGGACGAAAATAAAACACCCAAATGATGTTTTAAGGCTGCATTGTAACATAGATGATTTTCCCCAGAGTCAGTGTCCGGGGCTTCTGAACTCCCATCTAGTGTCCTCCCTTAAGGTAGGAACACAGTTTAGAGGCTATTAATCAGGCCTTTTGCTTTTTCCTAGAACCTCTACCACATCTTTGACATATCTGAAATGCAGTGTATTTCAGTTACTCTGTCCAGCCTGTCTCAAGTCACTCCCAAGTAATGAGTATTTTACCTTTGTTATTTTTTTCTTGGGAATAGAAAGCCTTTAGTTTTTAGTCTTTTAGCCTAGACTTTTAGTGCAAAGGATTTTAAGGATATGTAAAAATGCATTCTTACTGTTTTAATTTGATCCTTGTAAGTTGAGCATCTTACCATATGCTCAGTGGCCATGGGTATTTCTTCTTCTGTAAATAGCTTGTTTCTCTCCATTACCCTATTTTTGATGTTGGTTGTTTTGTCTTTCATTATGATAATAATAAATTATGATTATTTACTTCTAAGAATTTTTTTTCTTTGATTGCTGTTATATTTTACAAATATATCTTTTACCTTCTTTGCCTTTTGATCTGATTGTGCTGTATTTTGCTATACAGTAGTTCAAATTTATGTGTTTGGTTTATTTATTACATAGTTCAAATTTATAAGTTTAACTTTTTATAGTCTTTGTTTTCTGATTTCTCGTTTTTTTTTTTTTTTTAATCTTGCTCAGGAAATTCCCTTATTATCAAGGGTTTAATAACTATGTTCTTATTATTTCATTGCATTGTATTAACTTTTTAGTCATCTTGTCTTCCTTTTTCCCTCCTTCCTCCCTTTTTTTCCTTCTTTCTATTTAGATTTTTAAACCATCTGGAGTTCATTTTTTGTTTCTGAGTTTGGGATCAAATTTTATTTTCTCTCATATTGGTCCCTGGTTTTATTTTAGCACCTAATCTTGCCTCAAGGAATTATACTCACTGAAATTTTCTTTAACAGACACAGATCTTTTTCTTTTCTAGCAATTGTCACAGGGCAGAGATCCAAGGAGACTGCCTTTCTCCAAAGCTTTCCTATCTGGCTTCCCCATGACCTGCATTAGTCATCCTGTCTCCTCTGCTTATATTCTGCGACTTTCAGTGTTCTCTAAATCAGTTTTCATATTTGCTTTCATTAATCTCTTTCCTCTAGAGCAAGGGTCAACAAACATTTTCCGTAAAGGGACAGATAGTGAGTACTTTAGACTTTCCAGTTACTCCACTGAGCTTTTGTGTAGTGCAAAAGCAGCCACAGACAATAATTTGGGAATGAGTGTGGTTTTGTTCCGATAAAACCTTATTTCTGGATAGTAAAATTTGAATTACATATATCAGAATTGCTTTCCTGTTTTGGTTTTAAATTCTCAAGATAGTTATAATGTAAGGAGAAAAGGGCAACTTAAATAGTGGGGAATAGATGCAGTATCATTGAAAAGCAAACTAAAAATATAAATACTCTAGTTTAAGAATTAAATGGCTGAAAAGGGCTAAAGATGCAATTTCTGAAGTCATTTATCATTTTGACAGGCAATCATGATCTTCTTCATTGAAATCTGGGGTTCTAGAGAATATGGTGTCACTTTGAATTGTGAGAGAAGTAAATTTAGTCAAATAAATTTGAGTGAAGAAATGTTTGGCCATGAGTAAGAGAACTGAAAATAACTGTGGCTTAAACAAGACATAAGAAATGCCAGGCTGGATGAGTTACAAGCTGGAATCAAAATAGGCAGGAGAAACATCAACAACCTCAGATATGAGGATGATACCACTCTAATGGCAGAAAGCAAAGAGGAGCTAAAGAGCCTCTTGATGAGGGCAAAGGAAGGGAGTGAAAGAGCCGGCTTACAACTAAATATTAAAAAAGCTAAGATCATGGCATCCAGCCCCATTCCTTCATGGCACATAGAGGGGAAAAGGTGGAAATAGTGACAGGTTCCTCTTCTTGGGCTCCAAAATCACTGTGGACAGTGACTGCAGCCGTGAAATCAGTAGATGTTTGCTACTTGGCAGGAAAGCTGTGACAAACCTAGACAGTAGGTTTGAAAAGGAGACATTACTCTGCCGACAAAGGTCCATGTAGTCAAGGATCTGGTCTTCCCAGTGGTCATGTCCAGTTCTGAGAACTGGACCGTAAAGAAGGTGGAGCACCAAAGAATTGATGCCTTCAAACTGTGGTGCTGGAGAAAACTCCTGAAAGTCCCCTGGACAGCAAGGGGATCAAACCAGTCAATCTTAAGGGAAATCAACCCTGAATTGGAAGGACTGATGCTGAAGCTGAAACTCCAGTATTTTGGTCATCTGATGTGAACAGCTGACTCATGTGGAAAATCCCTGATGCTAGTAAAGACTGAGGGGAGAAGGAGAAGAGGGCATCAGAGGATGAGATGGCTGGCCAGCATCATTGATGCAATGGTCATAAAGACCAGAGATAGTCAACTCAAGGTTGGTATGGTGGTTCCACAGTCATCAGGGCCCCAGACTCTAGCTTGCAGCTCTTTCATTCTTAGTTTGGTACTTTATGGACCAAGATAGCTACAGTGGAATGAATTGATAAGGAAAATTGTGAATTAATCATAAGTTTACCTTTGCCAGAGGCAAAAGAAGAAACAGGTCCGACTAACCTTTGATCTGACTTATGTTCTTATGTTTGTTCAGTGGCATTGCCAAAGCATGGAATCAGGCGTATTTTGGGGAAGGGTCTGGTCCAGTAATGTTGGATGAGGTACGCTGCACCGGGAATGAGCTTTCTATTGAGCAGTGTCCAAAGAGTTCCTGGGGAGAGCATAACTGTGACCATAAAGAAGATGCTGGAGTGTCCTGTACCCCTCTAACAGGTAGGAACTTCACCCTGTCAACCTAGCCACTCTTGCCTTCGTGCCTATTTGGTTTTAACTTCCCTCCTCAATTTAGCTAATATTACTAAATGCACTTACAAATAAATCCCCAAATAAAACATAAAAAGAATGTATACTGTGTATTAAAATGCTCTCTTTATTTATAAATATTTCTGAAATTTTCAGTTGAAAGCTACACAATCCTATAAAGTAATTAAGAACATATAATCTTGTTGCAATATATAGTACCCAGTAGTCAGAATCAGCACTCTAGCCTGGAAAATCCCATGGACAGAGGAGCCTGGTAGGCTTCAGTCCATGGGGTCACGAAGAGTCGGACACGATGGAGCGACTTCACTTTCACTTTTCACTTTCATGCATTGGAGAAGGCAATGGCACCCCACTCCAGTGTTCTTGCCCGGAGAATCCCAGGGACGCGGGAGCCTGGTGGGCTGCCGTCTGTGGGGTCGCACAGAGTTGGACATGACTGAAGTGACTTAGCAGCAGCAGCAGCAGCAGTCAGAATCAGTGTACAATGATAAATTTAGGATGTTAGGTATTACAATTATATATTTAGTCCGTTCATTGATTAACCTGTCTTGACTCTCAGAATGTGTTTATAGCTGGTGAACTATTTTGATGGGATTGTTGATTAAAGAACACTATTAAAGAGCCAGATTAACCTTTGCTGTACTGAATATTCAGACTCTTCCAAATCACAGCATGCTTGTCAAGCTATGTCTTGTGTTGCAAGGACATGTCTGAGTGCAAATGAGTGTATTATGTACTTAAATGTTTGGGGGGAAGAAGAGAGAAATGGACGGGCAAGAGAAGTTGGGTCATCACAAATCTGTTGTTTCTATAGCAAAAAGAGCTTGAAGAAAAAAAATAGGGTTTTAATATTTCTTTAAAAAAGTTAAATGAAATACTTCTGAGAAACTGTGAAATGCCGAAGGTCTACTTTTTTATTTACATAGTTCTGTACACTCTGTTATTTTATTAGAATAACACATTTATACACAAAATAAATAGAAAATTTATACCAGATTGTAAGCCAGAGCACTTCATCTTCTTGAGCCTCCATTTCCTCCTCTTTCAAATGGCGATAGTCTTGTAGTGTTGCTGGGGTGGTCAAATGAGGTAACAGGTGTAACAATGCTTTGCAAACAGTGAAATTTTACATTAATAATGATTCTATTGCTGCTGCTGCTAAATCACTTCAGTCGTGTCCGACTCTGTGCGACCCCGTAGATGGCAGCCCACCAGGCTCCCCCGTCCCTGGGATTCTCTAGGCAAGAACACTGGAGTGGGTTGCATTTCCTTCTCCAATGCATGAAAGTGAAAAGTGAAAGTGAAGTCGCTCCATCGTGTCCGACTCTTTGCGACCCCATGGACTGCAGCCTACCAGGCTCCTCCGTCCATGGGATTTTCCAGGCAAGAGTACTGGAGTGGGGTGCCATTGCCTTCTCCCATTCTATTGCTAGGAGATCTTAATTTACTTTGAATGATCCCAGAGATTCATGAAAAGGATGACTTTCCCCCAGGGTTATTTATGTATTTCATTTGGGAGGAGGGACAGTGTTTGGGTTATTTTCGATGGAAATAGCCTCTTATACTTTTTGGGAAATGAATTTATTATATTGTGTATCTGCTTAGACGCTTTTTACAGGATTTTCTGGGAATTAAGTATTCATTTAATTTCAGAAGACTCAAATTTAGATTTGTATTATCGACAAAAGAACAAAGGCAAAACCTGCATCCCAGTTCTTATTCCCTTCTCCAGGGGATCTTCCCAACCCAGGAATTGAACCTGGGTCTCCTGCATTCCAGGTGGATTCTTTACCATCTGAGCCACCAGGGAATCCTTTATGAATGCCTAAGGAATAATAATAAATACTTTGACATGATTGATCACTCTTCAACCAGAATAGCTTATTCTGTCTTCATAGTTCAGTATTTTTTCATTCACAGTTAAATTTTTCAGCTATTTCCAAGTTACTGTGTTTTTATACTTTTTAAATTTAAATGACAAATGTTGTTCATACTTAAGGAGATTAAACCTATAAGAAATTTCCCAAGTATTTAATCTGGAGAAATCTAAATAATTACTTTGGAATTATATCAGAGTATATTTTTCTACTTAGACATAGGAGTACAAATAAAAGGGAAAGTGTTTTGTTAGGACAGATATGTGTTATGACTTTGTTCAAGAGCAATCCCGTTAATGACCTCAGATCACTGAGCACAGGTCTATGCTTGTGTGCTTAGTCGCTTCAGCTGTGAGCGACTCTTTGCAACCCTATGGACCGTAATCTGCCAGGCTCCTCTGTCCATGGGGTTCTCCAGGCAAGAATCCTGGAGAGGGGTGCCGTTTCCTTTTCCAGGGGATCTTCCCGACCCAGGGATTTAACCCGGGTCTCCAGCATTGCAGGCAGACTCTTTACTGTCCGAGCTACCAAGGACAATTCTAGTAGGAGTTAAAAAAAAAAAGGCCTAGAGAGAGATCTGGGTAGGATGGTATTTCTCATGAAATTAAAATGTTGCTCTGCCTTTTTCTGGTCATTATTTACTCAGTCTCCGTGTTTCCTTCTTGTCGCAGATGGCGTCATCAGACTTGCAGGTGGTAAAGGCAGCCACGAGGGTCGCCTGGAGGTGTATCACAGAGGACAGTGGGGGACTGTCTGTAATGACGGCTGGACTGATCTTAATACCTATGTGGTTTGCCGACAGCTGGGATTTAAGTAAGATCTATTGATACAAGATAGCTAAATGCCAAACTCTATTTTTAGAAGTCTTATTTTGTTACCTTTACTTGGAATGTCTATAATACTAACGATATATATTCTCAAACATTATCTACATGTCTATTCTACCTACCTTCCTACCCCTCTTATCTACCTATCTATATATGGAAGTTCAGCAATTAAAAAACAATAACATTCTCTTTGATGATAAATACCCATCCATATCTTACTATTTATCTCACTTGCCTTTCCTGCCACCACCTTTCTTCTTGAATGACTGGTTGGAGCCATGGAAGTCCTGTTTTGTCTATTTAAGTGAGACTGTGTGCTGTGAATGATCAGTTTTGTTCTGATGCATTGTTACTATTGGATGTTGTTAGTAACAACATCACTGTGTTTAAAATTGCAGAGAAGTCCAATGTCAAATTCTTTGGTATTACATTATTTCCTTTCTCATAATGTGATGATAATTATCACTTTTATTTGAGAAAAACAGCTTTCTTGTCATGAGATGACCTTTTGAACTCACCCTTGACCTCATTCTCTTAAAAACTGAGTTTCACACTTTGAGCAATATATTTCATGTCACACACATAATGCATTCCAGAGTAAAGACCTAAGTTGCTTGAAGTAATTGCAAATGATGCCTTTGAGCTAATATCTGAATGAGGCCTATGAATGCCCATTCTTTCTTATTTTCCATATTTCTATGTCATACTTGAAGTAATTGTCTCATGTTTAAAAGAAATAAGCAAAATTATATTATTTCAGCTTGAGATAGAATTAATTGCAAATATTAAAACTTAAAAATATGCTTTCATTCAAGCTAAACATTCAAGCTATGTTTAAACATGTTTTTAAAGTTGTAAAAGTAATATAAAATTTTAGAGATTTGGAAAAAAGAGAAAATAAAAAACTACCCCTAATTTTTCTGTTATTAAAACTTGTGTATAACTTTGTAACAGCTCTGGTAGTAGATATGTAATTTTACTATTCACTTTTTAAACTTTACATTACTGTAGTCATAATTCTTAATAACATAACTGATGATGTTCATACTATAATTTACGTAATATTTAAATTAGTTTAAATTTTCCTGTTGTAAATAAAAACATCAAAAGGTATAGATGTATGCGATTGACAAATATTTTGAATTTTCATGGGCAGTGCAGTTAATTATAATTATGAGGTGAAGGGCTATGACATGCTAGCCAAATAAATATTGATGTTTAATTAATAAGAATTACTTTAAAATGCCATTTCATCTGAGTAAATCTCTGTTAGTCTGAGAACTGTATCCCATTTTCACAAGTTTAGAAAAATTCAAACATACTGTTGTTTACTGTTCTCATATTTTTCCTTATTAGTGAAAACAATTGAATAAATGCTGATTTTTTTTCCTCCATTTTTTATTTATTTTGTTTCACAGATACATTAAGTTTTTCTTGCATATACAGAGTACCAGAACTTAATGGTTCTGAAAGTGTTCTCAGTATTTGTTAAAATTCTAAATGATTGTGTTAGAAGGTAGAACAGGCACCTGCTACAGTTACATTTTAGTTTACAGAGGAGTTTCTGAAAGAGAATGCTGTTTTGGAGTGAAAAAGAGGGTGAACTCTGGGTTTCGTCATACAAACGAAATCCCAAAGCAAAATGGCCTCTTCTGTCTCTTACATAATTGATATGAACGGATGTAATCAGATTGCTGCATTTTGTGGAAACCTGGTATAAGTTGAAAGTGATAGCAGTATGGAATTTAGGATAATTACTTTTCTAGCTAAGAACCGATCAGTCAGAAAAATAGAAGTCTTAGAATGACATTGAAAGTTGCATTGCTTTAATTTATTGAAATGTTCATCATGTTAAGTAAATTTAATAAATAAGTGCATGGGAAAAAATTAGGAACATTCATCTTTCAGACCAAAAGATCTCTTCATATTCTTAATACAGAAATAATAAAATGAATGGAAATGGCTAACATAAAATTTATGAGTTAGAGTTTAATTATTTATATAGACCAATTGAAAGACTTCAGATATCTTTTAGCCCAGGGATTTCTTGAGGCTTGTTTGGATTTTACAGAACAAAAGAACCAAACTGGGGAGAAGATAAATGAAGGTAGGGATTGACTTATTTGCTAATTTTTAATTTTGTGGATCCTTCCTATTTCTACAGTGTGTATATATATTATAATACACTTAGGCTTTTTCAGTAGGGCAGTGTTACAAATAAAGTCAATTGAAACACAAATATAATTCATGAAAGTTTAAAAAGTCAGATTTATGTAACCTTATAAAAAGCACTGTTATTACTCTGATTTTGATGGGTTAAAATCCAGGTTTCATCATGGATTGGAATGATTCTTGAGAAATCACTGAACCAATACATACATTTTGTTTTTATTTTTTGTTTATTTGTTTTCTTTGACTGCATCATGCAGCTTTCAGTATCTTAGTTCCACTACCAGGAATTGAACCTGCAACCCTTGGCAGTGAAAGTGTGGAATCCTAACCACTGAACCTCCAGGAAATTCCTCACACGGTTTATTTTGGAAGACAGGATAGGAAAAGGGCTTAGAGAGCTAATGAAATCAAGTGCACTCAGAAGGCTTTCAGAGGCTGATACAAGAGTTCTCACTTTCTGGTGCACTGTGTTATTTCCACGGTCAGGAATTTGACATTTATCTGTCTGCATTCTCTCTGGATGGTGGGTTAAACTGTAGACAAAACACAAGAATGGTTGGGGGAATAGGATTAATTATCTACTCGTTACCCATTCAATCAATCAAACATTGTTAAGATCATGAAAATATGTGATGTAGTGAATACTACTGTTAGAACTGAGTTCTCAGGATAGGAGAAAGAACAATACTTACCCTCTGAAGTCATGACACTTAATGAGGTTGCTTGTTTTATGGTTTGTGGTTCCTTGAAACAAGAGAGAGCAGTTGTGTGCA
>NW_011494933.1:778985-827360 GCF_000754665.1 Bison bison bison
AGTTGTGTGCATGATGTTTGTTTTATTGCCACAGATACGGCAAACAAGCCTCTGCAAACCACTTTGAAGAGAGCATGGGACCCATATGGCTGGATGGGGTCAGTTGCTCGGGAAAGGAAGCCAGTTTCCTTCAGTGTTCGCAGAGACCCTGGGGAAGTCATGACTGCAGCCATCGGGAAGATGTTGGCATCTCCTGCTACCCCGGTGGGAATGGATTCAGATTCTCCCTGGGTGAGGTCCTGCCACAGCTCTTGAGTATTCATATTCCAGTAGCCACTGCACGTTTAGCCACTGGTCTTTGGCTTTTCAAAAAGTCTATTTTCCTAGATGCTCTATATTTTAGTAATTTTATTTCAGAGAAAAATAGTCTTTTGAGTCTTTACACCAATGTTACAAAATTTTACTCCTAATTTTTCTCTACCCATCAGCCTCCGTTTCTCATGTATCTGAAAGATGGAAGAAAGAAACTGCAATGTCCATTCCCCAACTGATTAAGTACCTATTCTGCCTCTCATTTAGCTTGAATTCTAACGAGCTATTTGAGAAAGGATTGAAAATAAATCAGAACAAAACAATAGGTCTCTTTCCCACCCTCCATGATTCATTTGTCTTTAGTCCTGAGGCCTTGTCAATCATTGCTTGCCAGCCAGCCACTGCTGTGTCCTAACATAGATCTTTCAAGTTTCTCACTGGACTCCAAGGTGGATTCATTGGAGTAAACAGCCCACCTATCTTTCTAAGATATCCTGTTACTAAAATACCCATTAGCATCACTTATTATGACCCTCATTCCAAATTTCTTCAGACTTATAGTCAGATAAAAGGTACTTAGCTCACCTAACAGTCTAAAATATTCGTGTATAGTGTTAATCACTCAGTCGTGTCTAACTTGTTCGACCCCATGGACTGTAGCCTGCCAGGTTCCTCTGTCCCAGGCAAGAATACTGGAGTGGGTTGCGATTTCCTTTTCCAGGAGATCTTCCCGACTCAGGGGTCCAACCTGGGTCTCCTGCATTGCAGGTAGATTCTTTACCGTTTGAGCTACAGGGAAGACCTTAAATATTCTTAGGTAAAGGTCCTTAAATATTCGTAGGTAAAGGTCCTTTTGTGAGCAGAGAGCAACTACTATATATCCTTGACAGACTTAACATCTGATGGGGAGGCCAGAATAAATATGAATGAAAAGTATAGAGGGAGATATTCAGAAGACTTGCCAGGACTTTACCATAGCTCTGTTTGTATCTATATTGTATTTTTTGGTACATAAATGTTGAAATAACCACTGGTGGTCCTTAAGTCTCACCTCAAGCTTGAGTCAGCCCCTTTTATATCTTCCTGCTTTGAGACTCTGAAGCTGGAATCTTCATATTATAAAACAGTGTGTTGTTTTGTGTTGGGATGTGTTGATTTCTACAGTATTAACTATTCCCTGGTGGCGCAGTGGTCATGTGCCACCTCCTTCCATGTGACTTGTGCCCATGCCGCCAGCATCCTCATGGAGCCGGATGACTGGCCCTACGTCGTCTCCATCACCTGCTTCAAGCACAAGTCGGGGGGCCATAACGTCCAGGTCATGAGGGCCGTGTCCTTGGGCCAGGTGGTCATCACCAAGAACCGCAACGGGCTTTGCTACCGGTGCCGCGTCATTGGCACCACCACGCAGACCTTCTAGGAAGTGAACTTTGATGACGGATCCTACAGCGACAACCTGTATCCAGAGAGCATCACTAGTAGAGACTGTGCCCGCTTGGGCCCGCCACCTGAGGGCGAGTTCGTGGAGCTCCAGTGGACTAACGGCAACCTTTACAGGGCCAAATTCATTTCCTCTGTGACCAGTCACATCTACCAGGTCGAGTTCGAGGATGGGTCCCAGCTGATGGTGAAGTGTGGTGACATCTTCACCCTGGATGAGAAGCTCCCCAAGAGGGTCTGGTCCCGGCTGTCGGTCAGCACAGGGGCCCCACAGGAGAGCGTCTTCTCTGGAGAGGAGGTGAAGGCCGCCAAGCGCCCTCGGGTGGGGACTCAGGGTGGAACCTGGACTACCTGGCCTTCATGGAGAGCCTGCTGCAGGCGCAGTGCTGGCCCGGAGCCCCCTACTAGGACCACTGGTCGCCCGTGAGCCCTCGGCCCAGCAAGGCAGGCGTGGCGGGCCCTGGCGTTTACCTGCTGTGAATCCCTGTCCTTGCCTCTCAGCCCGAGAGGCCACCTCAGCGACAGGAGCAAGCAGGACGCCGTATGCAGGAGATGTGGGCTTGATCCCTGGGTTGGGAAGGATATGGAGAAGGAAATGGCAACCCACTCCAGTATTCTTGCCTGGAAGATTCCACAGATAGAGGAGCCTGGCGGACTGCAGTCCACAAGGTCACAAAGAGTGGGACACTACTGAGCACGCAGTTAAGCATGCATACTTTAATTTGTCAAAGTGTCTGTTGATTCCCCATTGTCCTCTGACCTGGGGGATCATAGTGACGTACTCCACTAATCTAGCACTAATGATACCAGGTAGAACTACAGCATTTTACCCTGTCCCTCATAGGTCATATTTTAAATTGTTTCTGTTTGATCTCCTCCCTCGCTGCTTTCTTCCTATAAAGGATTTATGACCCTTTAGGATTATGTGATGAATAATTACAAGTGGTTGGGAGAGATAGAGCCTGTTTGCTAGAAATATGGAGTGATCTATTCAGGCATAATCCATCAGTACTCCATGTGATGAAGTATTATAAATACTATGCATGTGTTCTAAGCCACTTCAGTTGTGTCTGACTTTTTGCAACCCTTTGGACTACAGCCTGCCAGGCTTCTCTGTCCATGGGGCTCTCCAAGCAAGAATACTGGAGTGGGTTGGCCATGCCCTCCTCCAGGGGATCTTCCCAACCCAGGGGTGGATCACCCCCCAACCCCCAGCCCCGTCTTTTTTCTCGCCTGCATTGGCAGGTGGGTTCTTTACTACTAGTGCCACCCGGAAAGCATACCAAATACTACAATCTCAGTTCTCTGAAGACCTGTGTGGTTAAATATACACATACAGTTAGGACAACTAATCCTTTCAATTTCCTTAAAATCTTAAATTTTCTAAGATTATATTGATAGATATATTTTTAAAAAATTAAAAAAGTTCAGGGTGATAATTATTAATAAAATAGGAGATCATTATTATGAATTCTTTGGTCCTAATTTTGGTAATATATTAACTATTCATTTGTCCAAAGAACCTTATATCTGAGCCAAATTATTCTTTTGCAATAGAATCAGGTTACCATTTATTCATCCAAAGAGATCATTACTTTCCCACTTATCAAAAAGGACTGCAAAGAGATCATGGAATGGTGCAGTTTAAAAACAATTTAATTTTTTCACTTCTTTGGCACTATGATAAGAGCTGTTAGACTATTAGAGTATTCACCTATTTGAAGGCAACTCATTGACCTTAACTTTAATTGTGAATGAAACTTTTCTCAAAATTAGTAGTAGTTCAGTAGACACTTCCTAATTTTAGGTGTGTGGTAGATGGAATGCTCAAAAACAATATTCTAGGTCAGTAAAGGTGATTTAGTACAAATGTAGTTAGTTAATGCCTATGTTAGTTGGGGAAAATTTGTGGGATGGTAAATATGTAGATTTCTTATTTTAATACTGCATTCTTTTTTAAAAATTTAAATGTTTATTAATTACCAAATTTTCCACATCCTATCTCAAACTTACTTGCCCTGATTGCCCTAAGACTACTCTCCACCAATACTGCATTAATTCTAAAGTTCAGAGTATTAAATCTTAACAGAGATATCTTTTACACTTCATTGTCTCTGAATTTTACAGTATAAAGTTCAACTTCTACTTTTATGCTAGATTTTATCTTTCTTTTAGGAAAAATATTATTTTCTTAAAAATAATGTATTAAATCAGTTTTATAGGAAAATTGAAATAAAGAAAACTCTGTTGTAATCAGAGTTTGAGATATATAATGAAAGGTACTGTATACTCTGTTTAGTTTTCCCAAGCATCTTAAGATTTTAGAAATAAATCATGTATGTTATTATTGCTACAACAAAAAGAACTTAGTGAGGTGGTATTAATAGAATGGTTTCTGTCATTCAGTTTCCCTTCAAGCATCAAAAATCCAATGATTTAATAAAATGAGTGGCTAAAATTAGGTTCAGAAATATTGTGTATATTATTTTTACAAAGTATGCAACTTAGGCTTTAAAAATACTTTATCATTTTTATTTTTATGGAATGTGAAAAACTGCCCATAAAACAACTAGGATGGAATGTGGAGATCTAATTCCATGTGTGTATGATTTCTTAATTTTGCACCAAAGATCTAAAAAGTGTAAAAATCAAAAACAGAAGAATTTCATCTCTTTAAAGTTTTTCTTTGAGAATCACTTTTCCCCTTTTTCCTCTTGCAAAGACTCCCTAAATTTAAGGTACAATAATAAGAAATGTAAAGTTTTAAATATATTCTGTTTTGTAACATGCCTATTACAAAAATTTTTTAGCTAATGTAAACAACGCATAGAGAAGGTTGTTATTTTGACTTTGCTGTATTGATTCCACTATGATGCCTGTTCCATGAAGTGAGTATGATCAGAGATTAGAGAGCCAGCAACCCTGGGGCAACAAAGAAGAACTCGAGGAATCAAAGTAGGATGTGCCTATCTTGCCAACTGTGTTTCCTTTCAGTTAAAAAATGTCGTCTAGTGATTACATACGTGGGGTTGAACACATATTGAATGATACTTGGTTTATTAGCTGCTTACGTCACCTCCTTAGGTTCTAATAATTTCACCATGTTGGATGGTATTCTTTGAATCCTTATCAATCTTAGAGGCGCAAGCTGGAGACCCTTCTAGTAACAAGATAATGTAAAGAAAGTGTATTAGTTTGCTTGGCCTACTGTAACAGATCACACGCTGGGTGGCTTAAACAACAGGTATTTATTGTCTCACACTTCTGGAATCTGGAAGACCAAAATCAAGGTATGCGCAATGGTTGGGTACTTCTGAGGACTGGAAGGGGAAGATCTGTTCCAGGCCTCTCTCCTCAGCTTGTAGGTGGCTGTTTTCTCCCTCTTTCTCTTCACAACATCTTCCTTCTGTGTATCTCTGTGTACAAATTGGATTAGAGCCCATTCTAATGGCTTTACAATTCAACCCCAGGCAGTATGCAAGCCATAACGAGGGCTTTTAATTAAACAAAACCATATTTATTGGTGTCGATACAGATGTGTGAAAAACTACAAGTCATTTCTTTTGCATAATTCAGATAAATCCCCAATTTACTAGAGATCAGTTTCTCAACTTTTACATCTTTAGTGATTTTTATGACTTAAGCTCTTCCTTGGGAATCAATAGTAAATAGGAAGCCTGAGATGGAAATTGTCCTTATTAGTTGCTTCCGTTTTTTTTTTCTTCTCTTCCATCTTTCAAGTTACCCATGCATCCTAAAGTATATCTAAAAATTCTTCTTAAAAATACCCGTGAAATTAACTCTCATGGACTTTAATGACCTCATTTGAGAGAAGAACAAATGTCTTAGATGGCCTCAAATATTTCTTCCAGATCTGAACTTTTGTAATTCTGCTTATGAAATGATTGGAGTCAAATTATTTGCAACACCCCCCCAAAAAAAATCAATCAAATGTCCAAAGGATCCTTTAAAAAGTCATGCTTAAATTCAATAATGAAAATTATATTCATTTAAATGTTATAAAATATTTAGTTGATTTAATGTGAATGTAGACTAAGGGAGAAATTAAAACTTTTTTTCACATAATTGAAAAAAAATAAAAAAATAAAAATACTAGCTTTGGAGTATAATTTCTAGGTATGTTGATGGATAAGTGAGTAGATGTAGAACAAAAACAATTCCAAGTTAATGTCTTTTACTATCTAGAAGTTAGAGGTAATAAGATCATACACAGTTTTACAGTGCTATATATTCATTTATTCAATAAACAGGTGTTATGTGTACTCTCGGAGAAGGCAATGGCACCCCACTCCAGTACTCTTGCCTGGAAAATCCCATGGATGGAGGAGCCTGGAAGGCTGAAGTCCATGGGGTCGCTGAGGGTCGGACACGACTGAGCGACTTCACTTTCACTTTTCACTTTCATGCATTGGAGAAGGAAATGGCAACCCACTCCAGTGTACTCTATAATGCCAGGCACTGTCTCAAGTGCTGGGAATATAAAGTTGAGCAAGATAAGCACTCTGACCTCAAGGCTTCAAAAGATATTGCAAAAGTGGATACAATTTTTTTTTTTCTAAATTGGTATGTCCTCTCTCACTGTCCATTTAATATTTAGCTCATTTTAAAAGCAAATACTATTTTATAAAGTCTCTGATGCTTTAACATCAGTTTGCTTGTTTTGGCTCTTATAAAAGTAATAATGAGTATTACTTTTAACTCGCGACTTAGGTTTTCCAATCAGACTGATGGATGGAGAAAATAAGAAGGAAGGACGAGTGGAGGTTTTTATCAATGGCCAGTGGGGAACAGTTTGTGATGATGGGTGGACTGATAAGGATGCAACTGTGATCTGTCGACAGCTTGGCTACAAGTAAGAAAACCTAATTATTTGGGATGGTTGCTTTACAAAATTTATGATTATTTTACTCATGTTCTTGTATAAAATTAGTATTTATGATTCAGTTGAAAATACTGGCAGCATGCTGACTTGATTGAGAATGGTAAAGAAATACGGAGTCTGTTTAAATTTTTCTAAGCTCTTACAAGACATATACATGATGTTACTCAAGAAATGTAGCTTTTATCTAATAACAAATAGTCCAATAAATCTTGATTATTCATAACACTGGAGAAGGAAATGGCAAGCCACTCCAGTATTCTTACCTGGAAAATCTCATGGACAGAGGAGCCTGGCCAGCTATAGTCCATAGGGTCGCAAAAGGGTCGGACAGAACTTAGCGACTAAACAAAAACAACAATATTCATAACAATGCTTCTGTCAGCCAAACGTATTAACCTTTTCTCTGTGATTTATGTCGCAACACAGTAGCCTTATAAGGGATTCTGCTGTTACTGAAATTACGGTTGGTTCTTGTTATTTGCAGTAGTTCTTGTTATTTGTACAGTCACGATGAACATTAAGTTAGGAAATACTGAGCCATTGCTTCTAGCTGCTGCTGCTAAGTCGCCTCAGTTGTGTCTGACTCTGTGCGACCCCATAGACGGCAGCCCACCAGGCTCCCCCATCCCTGGGATTCTCCAGGCAAGAACACTGGAGTGGGTTGCCATTTCCTTCTCCAATGCGTGAAAGTGAAAAGTGAAAGTGATAGTTTTTATTTTTTAAAGCATTTATTTATTTTTGGCTGTGCTGGGCCTGTGTGGTGCAGGCTTTCTCTAGCTGCGGCGAGCGGGGCTGCTCTCTAGCAGTAGTGTGTGGGCTTCTCGTGGTGGTGGCTTCTCCTGTTGCGGAGCACAGGCTCTAGAGTGCATTGATTTCAGTAGTTGCAGCATGTGGCCTCAGTCGTGGCTCCCGGGTTCCGGAGCACAGGCTCGATAGTTGTGGCTCAGGGGCTTATTTGCTCCTTGGCATGTGGAATCTTCTGGCATCAGGAATCGAACCCATGTCTCCTGCATTGTCAGGCAGACTCTTTACCACTAAACCACCAGGGAAGCCCCTTAGTTTATAGTTGTTTCTAAAATAAAGCTTAATACATAAATGAGTAATTTAATGTTACTATGACAAAGTGGATGGTCGTCTTCTAGTGTACAAGCTACAGTTTGCCATCAGATGGTATTTAGAAGAGAATCATTTAGCTTTTGATCAGTTTACATATATTTGAACATATACTTGTTTTTATAATTTCCCAGTGAGAGGAGATAAAATTTCATATAAGAACTTATAAATAAGTATGTGATTAGAAAAGGGGATTTTTTCCCCATGTCTACTTTGAATTATTAAAAATCTTTAATAAAGCATTTATTTGTAGAAATCAATCCAGAAAGCTTTGGAGATGTCAGAGCGGTTTCTTAATAAGAATACCAGAGAACTGTCCCCCACCATCTATATTGCACTTGAGGGTTAGTACTTGGAAACACTGAGAATCAAAATAGCATTAGCTTTTTCATAATGTAAGAAACAGAAATGAAGTAATAAAAATCAGGAACATGAGTGGTAACTAATATAGATGCACTTAGAGTGACAGAAAGTAAAACACACTCTTTAATGGTGTATTACATAATGTCTGACAAAGTCTAGCATATGAGAGCACATTGTTTTTAGAGGGTTGAGAGAGAATGTGTTGCGATCAGCTAACCTTGTTAGGACTAAATAGCCCTGATGGAGATTCCATTCTTTTCGAACTTTGTGTGATTCCATTAGTGCATGCTTCGATATGACATTGCTCTTGCACTCTGTGTTTATTGGAGTTATATCCCTTAAAAGAATTTTCAAAGTGTGTGTCCTTATTGCTTTGACTGTGTGCTCAGTCGTTTTGAGTCATGTCCAACTCTTTGCAACCCTATGGATTGTAGCCCACCATGTTCCTCTGTCCGTGACAGCAATACCATGCCTCTCTCCAGACAGGAATGTTGGAGTGGGTTGCCGTGCCCTCCTCCAGGGGATCTTCTCCACCCAGGGATTGAACCCGTGTCTCTTATGTTTCCTAGCACTGGCAGGCAGCTTCTTTACCACTAACATTACCTGGGAAGCCCGTCCCTATTGCCTTAATAGAGACCTAAAACTAACTATATCTAATTTGTCATCTTATGTTTAAATAGCTGCAAAGAGTTTAATTTCTGGCATATTTGTATATGACATTTAAAAGTTGAAGTTACATCATTCTTTTAATTATATCCAACAAAACATAAATATAGTGTTTTGATACTCACATTCATTTAAAAAATACATGAATAAGTTCTTCTCTGACCATCACAAATTTTACATAGTTCCTTTTTCTCCTTGAAATTTTAGTTTAAATTTTCTTTCCCCACAGAATCCTAATGTTACTATATTTTAAAAACTGTGTGTGCGTACACATGCAGAGAGTGAGATAGAGAAAAATTAAATTCTTCTAACAAGATGCTCTCAGGATTTTATGATTTCTGGTACACAACTAATTAAAAACAACAAATTTGATAAATGATTTTTCAACGTAAGAAAGAAAAGTTGACAAAAGCTCTCATTTCCTAGACCGATGGGTTGGGGTTTGGGTCCTTGGATAACAGGAGGCTTCATTGCTATCGTTTGTTTTGAACTGTTCTTTTGGCCACTTCAGAGGCTTTTAAATCTTGGAGCAATGCACTGTGGTTGGATTGGCTGAGTGAAAGGCATGCTTTTTTTTTGTGTAGTGGGAAAAGGGAAATTTTGAAAGAGAAGTTGATCTTGACTTAGCAAGACCAGTTTTAGGAGAGAATACACATGGATTTTGATGATCTACGTATCAGTTGCCATATCTCTTGGAAAATCATCATCTACTCCCAGGAGTACTTGATACTCAGTTGAAGTGAAGTGAACTGAAGTGAAAGTTGCTTAGTCGTGTCCGACTCTTTGCGACCCCATGGACTGTCCATGGAATTCTCCAGGCTGGAGAGGGTAACCTTTCCCTTCTCCAGGGGATCTTCCTAACCCAGGGATCAAACCCAGGTCTCAGTTTAAAGACTCGTGTATTAGAGCCTATTGTCTCACTGAAATTATCAGCTATGAATTATTTCATGCTTGTAATCCAGAAGTCCCTATAAGTGACACAGTCTTTAATTATTTTTTAAGTCAAAGAAAAATGTATTAGATTTCACTATATCTTTGAGAATGTCTTTAATTATGTACTTTTATTAGTTAAAATGTTCTCTAATTCTAATATACTTGTTAATATATCTAAAATGGTACATTCTCTTTAGTTTGTGCATCGATTGGGAAATTGCTAAGAAATCATCCTTTTGGTTTATTTAATGAGTCTAATTTTATTTTCAATGTGTTTACTTCCACCTGTCATCTACTTTTATGCTATCTATCATGCTTTATTTTTGGTTCTTTGTATGACCTTCTGGCTTTCGATTCACAAGCAATCTAATATTCTTTCTTTGCTGTCTCTAATTGTCTGAAATTTCAGCATTCTTGTTTTACTAGAAATTCTGTTTAAATTTTTAGCAAAGATATTCAGATATTTTCTTACCAATTTCACAAATTATCTGTAATTTCCCCTTCTTGAAAAATATCAAGACATTTAGCTTATTGTTATTTGCTTTCTACCTTTGGTCATCCTCACACCCAAAACTGATGGGAATCATCTTGGATATTAGTTTCAGGATGTTATTAATTTTCAATTTTCTTCAAATTATGGCTATTTGAATTTCAAATTGCTCTTCAGTACACAGGCACTTATCAGCAATTATTTCCGTTTTTAAAAAAAGATTAATGAGATAACAATTTCTGGCAATTCTGATTAAGAAAAAGAGAATATAAGTAAACATTAGAGAAAAGAAATATAAGCACAGATACAGAGGGTTAAAAACCCCACTCCAGTACTTCTGCCTGGAAAATCCCATGGACGGAGGAGCCTGGTGGGCTGCAGTCCGTGGGGTCACTGAGGGTCAGACACGACTGAGCGACTTCACTTTCACTCACTATAAACTTACTTTTAACTAACTAATTTGCACATCTGGATGAAATGAACAATTATCTAGGAAACTGTATATTTCAACAAAAAATATAATTATCAAGAGGAGTCCTTGGCAGTCCAGTGGTTTGGCCTTGGTGTTTTCACTGTAGGGGCCCTGGTTCAAGCCCTGGTTGGGGAACTAAGATACCACAAGCCATGCAGCATAGCCAAAAAAAAAAGAAAAAAAAAACAAACCTAAAAACTCGAGCCAAAACAAAAAATTTTTACAGTTGATACAAAAGATAGAAAACCCAAATAAATTAAAATAAATTACTAATGACAGGAGAACTGACTCTTGACTTTTTGCTGAAGAGTTTTGACCAGTCTTTAAGACACAGATGGCTCCTGAGTTATTAACATAAAAGTTGTTGTACAGCAAAGAAAAAAAAGAAATGAAAATCTTTCCATTTACTTTATGAAGTTAATATAATTTGATTTTAAGTCTAGACAAGGATTCATACACAAAAGAAAACTCATGAATCTATATTAAAAATTCTAAACAAAATATTAATGAATTTATCAGCAGTATATTAAAAGAACAATATCACTCAAATTTTCTGTAAGAATATGAGAGTAGTTCAGCTGAAGCATTCAATTTAATGTATTTTGGTGTGTTGTCTATAAGTGAAAACATATGATTATCATAATAATGTTGAAAAACTACATGATAAAAATCAGTATTCTTGTCTCATATCTCCTAGGATGCTAAGAATAGAGTAAAACTACCTTAACTCTATTATCACAAACAAGCATGAAATAGGAACAAATAAGTGTGCCTGTTTTTACTGCAATGACTCAGTATTATCTGGAGTTTCCACTAATCATTAAGAACTGAGGTATTGGAATTTTTTAAAAGCCAGAATTGGTATATGAATAATGCAATGTCCACCTAGAAAACCCAGGAGGATCATCTGAAAAAACACTAGAACTAGTGTTTATTAATGTAACAATATGAAATATAAATATTTTTTAAAAAGCAATAATGTTCCTATATGCTAAGTAGAAAAATTTTTTAAATGTCATTTATAAAAGGTACAAAACTCAAAAAAGTTCAAGGAATAAACTTCACAAAAATTGAGGTTTATGTGTAAAAAAGCTATTAGTAAATTTTTACAGAAGCTGTAAGGCTTCGTGATACTCCACAACTCTGAATGGGAAGACAAAATAGAAATTAATCTGTACAGTAAATGCTCTCCTCATTGAAGTCTTTGTTTTTCTTGGTGTGTATGGTGGATGGGGAGAAGGGCTTAACTTCCAAATTCATCTGAAATCAAGTCTATGTGAAAATGGCGAAGGAATAGGCAAAGAGGTCAGTGATGGTTAACAGCCTTGGTTGTGCATGGAAATCACTTTGGGACATAAAAAATATTACCCAGGCCTGGGCCCACTCCCTCTTTACTTAACGTCTTAATTCTACTTTAATTGACATCCAGTGGGGTTCAGATTGTGCTGTAATTTAAAGGCACCCAAAGGTAATTTTAATATGTAGAATTATTGAACTATAAAGACCGAGAAGTGGCTTGTGTACTTACAAGCATGATAAATAAGGAAATAAAAATGCCCTTTAAGTCAGCAGGAAGAGTTATTAGGACAGTTACTTTAGGGACTGAAATAAAGCTAGATCCTTCACTAATATTAACAGAAATAAATTCCAGACAGATCAGAACTGTGATGTACAAAATAAACCAGAAAAATACCTTTCCTTTGCTGTTGCTGCTGCTGCTAAGTCACTTCAGTCGTGTCCGACTCTGTGCGACCCCAGAGACGGCAGCCCACCAGGCTCCCCTGTCCCTGGGATTCTCCAGGTAAGTATACTGGAGTGGGTTGCCATCTTCTTCTCCAATGCATGAAAGTGACAATTGAAAGTGAAGTCGCTCAGTTGTATCAGACTCCTAGCGACCCCATGGACTGCAGCCCACCAGGCTCCCCCGTCCATGGGATTTTCCAGGCAAGAGTACTGGAGTGGGGTGCCATTGCCTTCTCCTACCTTTCCTTTAAATAGTTATATTTTATTATACATATTTCAAATGCATAATTTGCTTTCCAAAGACTTGTCTTACATGAAACAATGTATATATCCAGAATCTTAAGAAATGTTTATATCTGTTGAATAAAAAGTTTCACTTCTGGGAAGAAATTTAAGCTGCTCACAAAGATTAATATATAAGAATGTATGTACTTGTAAAACCTATAAAAATTTTAAAATAAATGTGCAACAGTAAGAAAATAAACTTTTTTTTCCCTACACTGAAATTTGATGCAGAACCACCTTCATAAGAATCGTCCACTTAGTTTGAGATCCACTAGTCTGTACAACGGAGAAGGCAATGGCACCCCACTCCAGTACTCTTGCCTGGAAAATCCCATGGACAGAGGAGCCTGGTAGGCTGCAGTCCATGGGGTCACTGAGAGTCGTACACGACTGAGCGACTTCACTTTCACTTTTCACTTTCATGCATTGGAGAAGGAAATGGCAACCCACTCCAGTGTTCTTGCCTAGAGAATCCCAGGGACGGGGGAGCCTGGTGGGCTGCCGTCTACGGGGTCGCACAGAGTCGGACACGACTGAAGTGACTTAGCATAGTCTGTACAATGAGTTTTTTTTTAACAATTAAAAATTGTAGTTAATATTTTCCCCATAAATGTGTGCCAAATGCTAGCAGTGTGTGGTTGGGGTTTTTTAATGCTTTTATTTTGCAAACTTGATACAATGAGCATTTTTTACTTATACAACTATTGAAAGTTTTATATGTAGAAAGAATTAAAGAGTAACTTTAAAGTTGCCTGTTTGATCTTCCATGACTATAAGTATTTCTAATGGGTTAAATCTTATTTTTATTTGCAATTTATTTCAGAGTAGCCATCACTAATACAGAAGAAATTTTAGGGTACATTTTTGAAATGAATGTACTGCCAGCTACAAGCCTGTGAGGCCAGGTCTCAGCTGAAAGGGGATTATTCAAGCAAATTCCTCACATAATCTGTATCAATAAACTACTTTGCCTGAGTTCCTTGCATAACTATAAGGAAAGTATAATAACCTTATCCTAACTAAGTAGAAAGTATTTTAATATTAGCAATCTGGTCTATATTGTCATTTTTAATAAGACAGTTTCTTTTGATTTAAAACTCTCCTGCTTTTCTATTGGTTGCTGGTTTTTTATTTTATAAATGAAATTTGAGTTATTTGTATATGGTATGCTATTTCCCTCTGTTAGAGAATGCATTCATCAACACACACACACACACACACACACACACACACATATATAGTATACATACTCATCAACTTTAAAATTTATCTTTTCACTTTCCTTTGGTGGTTTTTAGTGAAGTGGCATTTTAAAATTTTTGTTGAGCTTATCAATCTTTTAATTTAAAGTATACCATCTATGCTTTATTTTTTTAACAAATCTTTCCCTAATTTGAAGTTACAAGGATAATTTTCCTATAATTCAAACATTAAAACTTGGTCATTCATAATCATGTCATTAATTTAACAGGAACTGAGTTTTGAATATGGTATTAGTTTGAAATACTTTACTGAAAATTTTGTATTTGGATATTTAATAAAAAGTAATATATTATTAAAAAAAGAGAGAAACCAAAGAAAAGTGATATACCCAAAGTAATTCTGCCTTCTTAACTCTGGTTCCTGGTTTTCTCTTTCTCAGTTGAAAATTGTGCATTTTTACTTCTAAAGTGGGCTTTAAAAATTCTTAGCTCCCTAGGTAATTATTTAATTCTCATAATTTTCTTGGAAACCAATTTTAAGAGAGTATTATGGTCTGGAAGAGAGTAGATATTTTTGAGAAGATTTTTTTTCCTGCTTTAACTAGAGTTTAAGACTATCATAAATTTTTGACATGCGACTTTGTTATTAGAAATTAAGATATAATCAAGAAGCCGTGGAATATGATAACAAAGAATGTATACTTATTACCTCTCAAGCTGTTTTTTTGATAGTCATGAAATAATTTTTTAGCACATATAGATGCTAATATTAATATATGAAAGTTAAGAAATATACTTGGATGAGAGTGTATGTTGTGATTTATTCAAATGTACGATTGACTGACTCTCCACATCCTCAAGAATGCTCTGTTTCCAGGGGCCCAGCCAGAGCAAGGAGCATGGCGTATTTTGGGGAAGGGGAGGGACCTATCCATATGGATAATGTGAAGTGTACAGGAAATGAACGGTCCCTGGCCGACTGTGTCAGACAAAACATCGGAGACCACAACTGCCGCCACAGTGAAGACGCAGGAGTTATTTGTGATTATCTTGGGAAAAAAGCATCAGGAAACAGTAGTAAAGGTATGTCACCTTCTGGGACGTGTCTGTGAAGGTCAAAGAATACTCATCCCCACGTCGTTATTCTGAGCAGCACTTGGGTAATGAACTCCCTTCCATAAGAATATATTCAACCCCTTGTTCCTTCTGCTAGTATTTAGAGGCAGTGGTTCTTCACCAACTTTCCTGTGTGGACTCCCAGAGAGGGCAGAGTTCAGGGGCAGGAGTGGGTTTAGAGGATTTTGTAATCTCTGAGTTTGTCCCCCTTTGATATTCTTAGCCACTTGTAACCATTCCTTCTTTGAATATAATAAAACTGTCAAATTTGCTGGTATCCTTGAAGGTTTAGAAATGATATTTGCTTCATAAAAGCAGGAAAGAAATGAAAATTTAAAGGTGAATCAGAGAAGGGCACTTCTTCCCCTCTTATTAATATCTTAACAGGGATAGTTTTTGAAATTAATTGCAAAAAGAAAATTATCTTTTGTAGATTCTACTTTCTGAAATTTAAGAATGTAAGGAAAATGAGAAGTAATCTTTCAGTATAATACAGTGATGGGTAGTTCATACTTATATAAATAGAAGAGTTCATAGAAACTCTGAGTTTAATTTTTATGAAACAAATACTGCTTTAAGTGAAGAAGGGGAAAAACTAGCTCTTTTGGGGGAAACTATGGTTATGTTTTATGAAAAGAACAGTCATTTATTTATGTAGATTAAAAATTCATGGTTTTGATACTTAAGATTTTCTTAAAATCAGGTGTATCTATACTTGAGAATCCTCTTTTTCTAGCATCTTTTAATAACTATTAAAGACAATCCAATAAATTGGATATTGTTAATATGATTCTTCATTATCTGAGAGTCTTTTGAGTGTGAAGAATATTTGCAATACTTTATGCTTTGTTTTATATATATATATATGTATATATATACATATAGATATTACATGAAATAAACATGATTGGTAAGCCAGTTTTTCCTGACTATAGACTGTAACTTAATTAAATTCCCTTCAGTAATTTACATACAGTTACAAAGTAAACATAGCTAATTCTTTGGATTATGGAAAATTTCTTAAGCAGTAGAAAAACATAAAAATTCATTAACTATGAAATATTTTAGTATATTTTTATGTAAAATAAACCTATTTTAAAATATGAAATACCATATTTATTTCATCATTATTAATATATTTGCTTTAATGCCTTCCAAAGGTGTAGCAGTGCTCATTTTGATACCTTTCCATGGTCCCAATGCTACCATATTTGAAATAAAAAGTTTTTATCTTAGACCAACTGGATTACTGAATCTGACTTATTAACTTTTTGATTTTGTGTTGAGGTTCAAGACCTATTAACTTCTATAGGGTGATTAAAACTCAAGCCATCAGTTTTTGGTCATCTAATGGGATCCTTTAATAAATGAGTTTCCTTTTACTTTATAACTTTTTTATAATAGTGAATTTTATGGCTTTCAATAAATTTTACTTTCTTGCAATCTGGTACTTTTCCCCAAAATGATGTAAACTTTTGGTTTTGCTTGCTTAATATTACATCATTCTTTGTGTTGGCATTATATGCATTGACCTGACTTGGAACATTATTGGAAACTTGTGTTTTTCTGGTATCTTCTACCTTACAGTGTCATGTAGAGGACTCATATCATAAGAGATGAGGATTAAGGTTTGACAGCATGTCTCTGAGCTCATTTGACAAATTAGTGACCTTGGTACACATTGCAGAACCTCTTTCTCCCTGAATAAATATCTAGTGCTGATATCCTGTTTGGCTCCCTTTTACCTGGTTATTATGGAAGAAAATTAATGCTGACTAGACTTTCATGGTCTTGGCACAATTCCTACCCTTTCTTCCTACTCTGATAGAAAAACAGTATATACTGTATTTCACACATATATACTTAACCATCCCCGGGTTGGGAAGATCCCTTGGAGAAAAAAATGGCAACCTACCCCAGTATTCTTTCCTGGGAAATCCCATGGACAGAGGAACCTGCCAGGCTCCAGACCACAGGGTCACAAGGAGTTGGACATGACTGAAGCAACTTAGCACACACACACACTTTCTAAAATTATTTTTAAAACTAGTCATACCTTATTTACTCTTCTTTTATACACCACCTTTTCATATATTTTCAATTTAACTCTTCTTTTTTTTAATATTCTTGACAGAAATCTGTTATTTTGAGATGTTTGACTGCATAGCCTTAAATCCAATTTGCCAGTTAAACTGGCTTAGTAAATCCTTTCTGTATATTAATATGCTATTTAAATACATGTAAATTTGTGTCAGAATTTCTTCCTGGGAATGTGCTTTGCTTCTCTGAGTTACATGTGTATATGTGGCTTAGAAGAGTGTTGTCTGTGAAAATTAAATAATTCAGATCATCATTGTTTTTTGTAGTCCTCTTGTTGAGTATTTCCGAACTCCTGAACAGTCTCCACAGTCAGCGGAGGAGTAGGTGTGGGTACCATAAGGACGATGCACTACATAGGGGCAGACCATTCAACAGGCCATGACACCTCCTCAGAGCTGACTGTGGGAAACCTCATCGAGTTCCATGTCTACTTGTGAATTACTGTTGCCTTCATTAACTAAAAAAAAATGTTCAATTTTTATTATAAGAAAGTGAAGTGAAGTGAAGTTGCTCAGTTGTGTCCGACTATTTGCTACCCTGTAGAGTATAGCCCACCAGGCTCCTCTGCCCATGGGATTTTCTAGGCAATAATACTGGAGTGGGTTGCCATTTCCTTCTCCAGGGGATCTTCCCAACCCAGGGATCGCATCCAGGTCTCCCGCATTGCAGGCAGATGCTTTAACCTCTGAGCCACCAGGGAAGCCCAAGATAAGAAAAATAGCCAATAATTTGAAGAGAAAAGGCACTTTAAAATAGAGGAAGCAGCTGCAGGGAAATGTGTCACTTGTATCTCTACCCCAGTATCAGCAATGTGGTAGTTTAATTAAAAACCTCATTCTGCTTCAGAGTCCCTCTCATCTGTTTGTGGTTTGAGATTATTGCCCCGTCGGCAGAAGCGGATCATTGGTGGGAAGAATTCTTTAAGGTAAAAGTTTCTTCAGAAGTGATTTTCCATATTACAGAATTATTTATACAGAGAGGGGATTACAAATTGGGGCATTTTCTACTATTATATAGTGGATTTGTCTTATTTTCTAAACTAAATACAGATTACACCGATAATTTCACTGCCCTTTGACCTATATTTATTTATATAGACCATGTTCTTCAAATCACTATCCCCTGATATATGAGATAGATGGGTTGCAGAAACAAACTGATTTACCAGGAAATCTGAAAATTGTATAACTACACATTTATTTAATTTAGAATATATTTGTTTTGGACTTGACTCATTCTTAATATAATTTTGTTGCTTTTGAATTTACAAGTGGAAAACCAGTGCTTTGCTTAGTAAATATTTCTTCAGGGGAATTCCCTGGACCTGGCGGGCTACAGTCCATGGGGTCACAAAGAGTCGGACATGACAAGCAACTTAGCATGCATGCCAATGGTTAGGACTCTGCGCTTTCCCTGCCATGGCTCGGGTTCAATCCCTCACTGGGTAGCTGAGATCCTGCAAGCCATGTGGCAAGACCAACAGATAAAGAAAGAAAAAGCCCAACTTCTTTAGCGTGTTTAGGTGAGGGAGAAAATACGCTTCAAATCACGAAATATAAAGAAGACACAAACTGTTTCCAAGGATGTCAGAGTTAGGGTCTATGCACACAGATGCTATAGGCAAATCTTCAGGGTGTTCTGCTCAAAGCTGTAGGAATATCATTCTCAAAGTGGGAAAGGAGTTCACATTCTCAAGTCTCTTTATACTCCTTTCCTCCTACCTGCACGCCTAAGTCATTGTTTTACTGGATGATGTGCCTTGCTTTTCTGATGAGTGGCTTACTTTCTTCTTAGGGGCAGTTGGCCTTGGCAAGTATCCCTCCGGCTGAAGTCATCCCATGGAGACGGTAGGCTCCTTTGTGGGGCCACGCTCCTGAGTAGTTGCTGGGTCCTTACAGCAGCACACTGCTTCAAGAGGTATGTGTGTACCTTTCCAGATAATGCAGTTTGGCCCTTGCTTGCCAGTTCTTCCAACCCCTTCCTGCTCTACAGCATACTGGACACTTGGAGTGTCAGAGACAGGCTACAGGCATTCCTCATCTCCTTGAGTGGTGCCGTGGAAGCAAGGGGTAACATTAGGAGCAAAGAGAGCTCTCAGGAAGTCACTTGCTACCCTGGTATTAAAGCAAACTCTAGGTTTAGGGAGAAGAGAAGATGGGTCTTTGGAGGGGAGGCAGCTATGTTATTGTTTCTCCAAGAACATGTCTGAGGATGAAATCATGTGCCCACAGAGCTGGAAGAGACCTCAAATTATTTGCTTCTGAATGCTAAGGAATAGGGAGTCCACGTTTAGTGTTTTGATTTGAATTTTAGAACCTTCGAGTCTGCTTGGTGTTTTGTGTCTTCTAGAGAAAGACTTCTCTGTGTGTACCTGTCAGTTTGTGTCCTGGTTATTTCCTGTTGTCTCAGACATTTTGGGCTTCCCTGGTGGCTCAATTGGTAAAGAATCCGCTTGCAACGCTGGGGACATGCGTTAAATCCCTGTGTTGGGAAGGTCTCCTGAAGAAGGAAAGGGCAAACCACTCCAGTATTCTTGCCTGGGAAATCCCATGGGCAGAGGAGCCTGGCGGGCTGCAGTCCATGGGGTCGCGAAGAGTTGGACACGACTGAGCGACTAAACCACCACCAGGCATTTCATCAGCCCAATCTGAAGTCTTTCCAGTTCAGAGGGGAAGCCCTGCAGAGGAATTCAGTGTGCCAGAGTCACACTGATCATGGTGGCGGCACCTGCAGGACCTCGTGGTCTTTTCTCCATGTCCTGTGCTCTTTAGTAGCCCTGGATAATGGCCATTTCCTCAGCATGAATTTTAGTGTTTAAAAATGTGTACCATTGCTTGGCAAATGTTAATGATGAATGAAGCAAGGTGATGAACACAGGGGGTTTCACTACTATAATTTTGTGTATTTAAAAATACTCAAAACTAATACAATTATGTAAAGTTTAAAAATAAAATAAAATTAAAAAAAATAAAAATAAAAATACTCAAAAAAAAATGTTTTAAATAGAAGATTTCCATAGCGTTAAAACATTCTTACAACCAAAAATTCGTTTTGTATTCTTTCGTTTGTGGGACTGTGGCTTCTTGGTGTATTTACAATCCATCCATGTAGACTTTGCTTTAACTGCTGTATGAGTGTGTAAAGTCCTACTGTGACACACAGCCAACCACAGTGTATTTATTCTCCTACTGGTGGGTAGTTAGGTGGCTTCCATTCTGTCGTTACTAAGAGAGAGTGCCGCAGTAGATGTATGGCTCTCATCGGAACACGCCTGTGGGCGCAGTGTTCTGGGTCCAGGAATGTGGGTGTCCCTCACGCTTCCTAGACACTGCTAGTTTATGTTCTGAGCAACCGCATCAGTTTATATCGCAGTGGTTTGCAAATTCCTGTTCCTCACATCCCTATCTCAATCTCATATCGTCAACATTTTCAGTTTTTGCCAGCCTTAAAGAGTTTTTGGGTTTCTTCTTAATTCTATTCTCCTGATTTCGTGTCTTCTTCTTTCGTGAATTATTTGTCTATATCCTTTGCTTATTTTTCTATTCAATTGTCTTTATAATTGATTTTAACATTTTTTGGATATATTCTTTGTACAGAGTCTTTGTTATTATGTGTTACAAATACCTTTTACCAATCTTGGACATGTCCTTTCACTAGCTTAAGGTCTTTTTCTTATGAAGATATTTCAATTTTAATATTTTTAAGTGTATCAGTTTCTGAAGTCTTATAAAAGCTTTGTATATTTTATTTTTAAAATCCTTCTTTAGCCCCATAAGAAAATACTATACTAGTTTTTTACAAAAAATTTTACAGTTTTGCTTTTCCTGTTTAGATTTTTAATCTGTTTACAGTTTTGTGTGTGTGTGTGTGTGTGTGTGTATGGTATATGGTATAAGGAAGGGACCTAATGTTATATTTTTCCTATGGATAGCTAGTTTTTCCAGTACTTTTAAAAATTAAACATTCCATTCTTTACCCACTGATATGTCAATTGTGTTGTTAAGGTCTCATATATCTTTGTTTCTACAATCTCTATTCATTTCCTCTTACCTATTTTGATAAATACTTATGGACTAATGTTCCATGTTCAAAGTGCTGCAAAAGATACAAATTTGTATTTTACATATTTTCTGTCATTCATGGGTAATAGTTGAGTTTGAGAGTTCACCTATATACTGGTAGGTTTATTATATTCATGTGTTACATGAGTGGTACAGTACACTCATGTAACAATAAAGTGGTACAATAAAGATTCATTTATTAACTTAACAAAAAATTACTGAGCCTGTAATATTCCCAGAAATGTGCCATGCACTAGAAATATCTTGGAGAATAAGACAGACAGCAGCCTTGTTAGCATGAGGTTTTATTGCAGCTATAGGAACCCAGAGGAGGGAGACATATAGGATGAAAAAAGTAAAGAATGTCATTTTTAAAATGAGGTCTTTTCCCCATAATATTATTTAGATACATTCCGCTTATTAAAAACCCAGATTCCTGAGCCACTATCCTAGATCTTCTGAATCTTTGGAGCTAAGACCCAGGAGTTTGTACTCTTATCAAGCATCTTTGATGATTCTTATGAACATTAAAAGTTAAGACCCTCTTGCTCCTGGATAGAATAGCATATGGTCTGGACATTTGAAGAAAGATGATGAGAAAGAATATAATGGAGTTAACAGAATACTTATCCTTGCCCTATTCAACATACTCATAGCTAAGCTGAAAAAGGACACTGATGGCAAGTTAATTATATTTTTTGATGCCAGGAGATTGGTAGGGACACATAACAGGTTGGAAGATAGGATCCGTGATGGCAAAGGATCTTGATAAGCTGGTTCTAACAAGTAACGTGGAATAAAGAATAAAATGCTGCCTTTAGTTCGGGAACCATGACTTAAATGCAGCACAAGTGAAAAAGACCTTATGGGTTTTAGTAACCTGCAGCCTCAGTGGTAAAGAATCTACCTGCCAAGGCAGGAGACATAACAGATCCAGGTTCCATCCTTGCATTGGAAAGATTCCCTGGAGGAGAAAATGGCAACCCATTGCAGTATTGGGATAATCCCATGGACGAGAAGCCTGGTTGGCTTCCATGGGGTCGCAAAGAGTCGGACATGACTAAGAGTGACTGAGCACGCATGAAACCTTAATAGATTCAGTGAGGTAATGCGGTTGCCCACAAAGTTAATCAGCCTTGGGCAGCCCTGCCAGAACAGCACCAACACAAAGCAGTGAAGAGCCTTGCTCTTCTGTCCTACTGTGCTCAAGCTGTTGTCGGGGGCAAAAACAGAGAGAACGGTGCTCAGTTCTGAGTGACATCCTACGAGAAAGCAACATGTTGCACCAGGGAAGGCAAGCAGAAAGGGGCGAGCGTCAGGAATCAGATTAAATTTACTATGTGTTGCTTCAAATACCACAGATGCTAATGGGAGGTAATTTTCATTTTAGCATAGGAAAGAGGTCTGTTGTTAGGACAGTTCCAAGCTGGAGTGGGATGTATGTGGGAGGAAGAATGGGTTCTGTTATGGAGTCTGTTCAAGCAGAGAGGCTGAATTCATTTATTGGTGGAGGCTGGAGGCAGAGAATGTCTAATGTTGAGAACACAGTGGTGAGAAAGCATAAAGCATGTTTGAAGGATGGCAGTTACTAGGATCATGGATCCAGAATGTGTATAGTGGAGTTACAGTAAAGAAGCAGGAATGGTCTGGGATGTCAGGGTAGTGGATCTCTGTCTCATTTACTCGGTAGTGCAAAATCACTAAAGGTTTTTGAGCCTTGAAATATGATCAAAGAGGAGTTTTAGGACATATGTCATTAGAGATATATGGGATAGATCTGAGGGGGAGAAGCAAAGTTATTAATCTAGGAATCTGTGAACAAGCTTCAAATTATATGAAAAATATTTGCAGATGTGCTTCTATCCTTTTTTCTAGAGTGATTCAAATTGGCCCATGTTACCAAGTGATTAAACCCATTGTGGTAGGAACTGAAGGGAGACTGGTTGAAAGGCTACTGTAATAAAGGTAGAAGGTTGCAAAGGAGAGGAGGGAGAGAAGGTAGAGACCCCAAGAGAAATCAATAGAACTTGGTACTGGGTAACCAGAGAATGAGATCTGGCCATTAAGACCAAGTTTATTATGGCCCGGCACGTGTTCGTGACTGGGTCCCCAGGGGTTGGAAAAACAACACTGATCTAGAAAGCCACTGAAGTTTTAAAGTCCTCTGGTGTGCCTGTTGACGGATTTTATACAGAAGAAGTCAGACAGGGAGGAATAGGAATAGGGTTCGATGTTGTCACTTTGTCTGGCATCCGGGGACTTTTATCCAGGATTGGGTCAGAGCTGCCCCCTGGAAAGCGTGAGTAGGGCAGTACGCAGTGGGTCTGACGTCCTTTGAGCAGCAGGGCTCCCAGTCTTGAGGAATAGATCAAGCCCTGAGCCTTGGAGTGGGAACACTGACTCCAAGCCCCTAGAATGCCAGAGAACTAACCCTAGGGAGTATCAAATAGTGAGAATCACACAAAGAAACCATTTGAATATAAGACCTGGCATTACCCAACCACCAGTAGCACCCTGTGCAGGACATGTCAGCTAAACAACAAACAAAACAAAAATATAAATCCTATCATCAGCAGACAGGATCACCACCTCACTCAGCCTTGCCCATCAGAGGAAAAACAAACAAACAAAAACTCAGCATAAATCTCACCCTATACGAAGCTTACACAAACAACTGGACCAACTTTAGGAGGGCAGAAACCAAAGGGAAGAAAGAATACAACCTTGAAGCCTGGGAAAAGGAGAGCTTAAACACAATACTTAAAAAATGAAAAGGCAGAGAAATGCTACACAAATGAAGGAACAAATTAGAAACACAGACGTCCAAATAAATGAAGAAGAAATGGGCAAACTACCTGAAAAAGAATTCAGAATAATAATAGTAAAGATGATCAAAAACCTTGAAAAGAGAATGGAGAAAATGCAAGAATCAATTAACAAAGACCTAGATGAATTAAAGAATAAACATACAGAGACAAACAACACAATTACTGAAATTAAAAATACTGTGGAAGGAATCAGTAGCAGAATATCTGAAGCAGAAGAATGAATCAGTGAGCTGGAAGATAAAATGGTGGAAATAGCTTCTTAAGAGCAGAATAAAGTAAAAAGAAGGAAAAGAACAGAGGATAGTCTCAGAGACCTCTGGGACCTAAATGTAAGACCAGAAACTATAAAACTCCTAGAGGAAAACATAGGCAGAACACTCAATGACATAAATCAAAGCAAGATCCACTATGACCCACCTCCTAGAGTAATGGAAATAAAAACAAAGTAAACAAGTGGGACCTGATTACACTTAAAAGCTTTTGTACAGCAAAGGAAACTATAAGCAAGGTGAAAAGACAACCCTCAGGATGGGAGAAAATAATAGCAAATGAAACAACCAGAAAAGGATTAATTTCCAGAATATACAGGCAGCTCATACAACTCAATACCAGCCAACCCAATCAAAAAGTGGGAAAAAGACCTTAACGTACATTTCTTCAAAGAAGACAGATGGCTAACAAACACATGAAAAGATGCTCAACATCGCTCATTATTAGAAAAATGCAAATCAAAACTACAATGAGTCACCTCCCACTGGTCAGAATGACCATCATCAAAAAGTCTACAAAGAATAAATGCGGGAGAGGGTGTGGAGAAAAGGGAACACTCTTGCATTGTTGGTGGGAATGTAAATTGATACAGCTACTATGGAAGACAGTATTGAGATTCCTTTAAAGCTTGGGGCTGGTACACTGGGATGACTCAGAGGGATGGTAGGGGGAGGGAGGAGGGAGGAGGGTTCAGGATGGGGAACACGTGTATACCTGTGGTGGATTCATGTTGATATATGGCAAAACCAATACAATATTGTAAAGTTAAAAAAAAAAAAACTAGGAATAAAACCACCATATGACCCAGTAATCCCACTCCTAGGCATATATCTTGAGGAAACTAAAATTGAAAAAGACACATGTATCCCATTGTTCACTGCAGCAGTATTTATAGTGGCTAGAACATGGAAGCAAGCTAGATGTTCAAGAGATGAATGGATAAAGAAGTTGTGGTACATATACACAACAGAATATTACTCAGCCATAAAAAGGAATGCCTTTGAGTCAGTTCTAATGAAGTGAATAAACCTAGAACCTATTATACAGAGTGAAGTAAGTCAGAAAGAGAAAGATAAATATCGTATACTAATGCATATATACAGAATCTAGAAAAATGGTACTGAAGAATTTACTTACAGGGCAGCAGTGGAGAAAGAGACATAGAGAATAGGCTTATGAACATGGGGGGAGGGGAGGAGAGGGTGAGATGCATGGAAAGGGTAACGTGGAAACTTTCATTACCATATGTGAAATAGACAGCCAACTGGAATTTGCTGTATGGCTCAGGAAACTCAAACAGGGGCTCTGTATCAAACTGGTGGGATGGGGCAGGAGATTGGAGGGAGGTTCAAAAGGGAGGGGATATATGTATACCCATGGCTAATTCATGTTGCAGTTTGACAGAAAACAACAAAATTCTGTAAAGCAATTATCCTTCAATAAAAAGATAAATACATTAAAAAAAAATAAGTGGCAACCTTAATTACCACCAGTAAAAAAGAAAAAAAGACCAAAGTTACAGTTCCAGCTCCTCCAACTGGTCATTGTTGCACTTTGTGGAGATTATTTTAATAAATAATTTAATTATTATAATTAAATAATAAGTAATAATTTATTTATAATTATGCTGCTGCTAAGTCGCTTCAGTCATGTCTGACTCTGTGCGACCCCATAGACGGCAGCCCACCAGGCTCCACCATCCCTGGGATTCTCCAGGCAAGAACACTGGAGTGGGTTGCCATTTCCTTCTGCAGTGCATGAAAGTGAAAAGTGAAAGTGAAGTCGCTCAGTCGTGTCCGACTCTTTGTGACCCCATGGACTGCAGCCCACCAGGCTCCTCCGTCCATGGGATTTTCCAGGCAAGAGTGCTGGAGTGGGGTGACATTTTCTTCTCCAATTTATAATTATAAATAATAATAAATATAATTAAATTAAAAAATAATTTAATAAACAGCAGCCTCAGTTTTCTCATCTGTAAAATGAAAGCAATAATGTTCCACAGCAAGGAACAAATCATCTTCAAAATATGTAAAGGTTTTTTGTATCTGTAAAATTAAGAACAAATGTTGGTTGTTATTATGGGAGGGTTCAAAAACAGGAATCAAAGATTATTATTATTAACAAAAGTAGAGAATCAAGATAGTTTCATCCCACTGACTGCTGGAGAAAAAGGTAGGAAACTGCAGAGAAACTGGATTCTTGGGCTAAGAATTTAAGCGAAATAATTCAGTATGTTCAGTTCAGATTTTCCTCCTCTTGCTCAAGACTCCTTGTCTTTCAAGGTGATCTCTCTCTCTGCTAAAAGTTATAGACCTTGGGGTTCAAGGCTTAGAGTATTAAAGTAGGGAAATGGTCCAAAAATTCCACTTGAGGTTGAAAACTTTGATCTGACTTTTGAGTTCCCTCAAAGGTTTTTTTTTTTTAAGGTACATGTTTGGGTTTGTTTAAAGGTCATTATTCCTCTCTTGGCTTGCTCCTTCTAGATTATTGCCTCAAGTCAGTAATCATCTCATTTGTGTTTATTAACTAAGTGTCTAATATATTACTTGGCACAAACAGACCCCCTAAATGATGGTTACATGATGAAAGTGGGGGATCAGTTGCCAGATAGTGGATATATTTAAGAATGTTGGACTCTTTAGAAGATGGTGGTATTTTAAACCTAGATCAATGGATAATTCCTTCCATATGTCATTCTGAATTTCTTCCCATTATCTGCACAGTATAAAATAAAGACAGTTGATTAAAAAGCAGAGGGGCAGTTGATGATATGCAGCATTCTGACTTGCTTTGGATAGAATGCAAGACTCTTAATGTTAATAGGGAGAAATCTGTTTTGCAAAGGTGTTCTGCATCCATCTGACTTGGTCTGTTGTTTTGAAGTGCCCAAGAAGACTACAACTTACATCTTTATTACAGTAAGTTTTTTGAAAGCCAGTGTTTAGAGGACAGTGACCAGTGGTTACAACAAACTCCAAATTTTGTCTTCTGGGTTCAGGGACTTTGGATTGAAACAACCTTCTTTTAATCATTAAAAATTCAGAAATGTGCAAAAATAGAGAATTTTCCTCTGGAATTGTAGACACTGTAGTACAGAAGGGGCTTCGCAGTTGGTGCAGTGGTAAAGAATCCGCCTGCTGATGCAGGAGATGAAAGAGACATGGGTTCAATCCTTGGGTTGGGAAGATCCCCTGGAGGGGGAAATGGAAACCCACTCCAGTATTCCTTTTTTTTTTTTTTTTTAATATACATATTTTTATTTATTTGGCTGCCCTGGGTCTTAGTTGTGATACGTGGGATCTAGTTCCTTGGCCAGGGATTGAACCCAGGCCTCCTGCATTGGCAGTGTGGCGTCTTAGCCATTGGACCAGCAGAAAAGTCCCCCACTCCTGTATTCTTGCCTGGAAAATTCCATGGACAGAGGAGCTGTCAGGCTACAGCTCATGGGGTCACAAAGAGTCAGACACGACTGAGCAACTGAGCACACACACAGCACACTGTAGTGAGGAAGCAATGTGGTTAGCTTCTGAGAGGTTCTCTTCCTTTTAAGGGCTTCCCTTGTGGCTCAGCTGGTAAAGAATCTGCCTGCAATGTTGGGAGACCTGGGTCGATCCCTGGGTTGGGAAAATCCCCTGGAGAAGGGAGAGGCTACCCACTCCAGTATTCTGGCCTGGAGAATTCCATGGACTGTATAGTCCATGGGGTCGCAAAGAGTCGGACACGACTGAGCGGCTTTCACTTCACTTTCACTTCCTTTTAAATTCTTGGGAGTCTAACTTAAGGCCCACTGGGAGGGGACCTAGATTTTGTATTTTGAAATTAGCTCTCTCACACCCTTTTCCTTTCCATTTGTATTTCTACTGCTTTAACTATCAGTGAAGTGTTAGTCACTCAGTTGTGCCCTACTCTTTGCGACCCCATGGACTCAGCCCACCAGGCTTCTCTGTCCATGGGATTTTCCAGACAAGCATACTGGAGTGGGTTGCCATTTCCTTCTCCAGGGATCTTCTGGACCCTGAGATCAAACACTGGTCTCTTGCACCTCAGGCAGATTCTTTACCGACTGATCTATGAGGGAAGCCCAAAAGCCAAATTTTCTTTTCTTTAAAATCGCTCAGTTGTGTCCAGCTCCTTGTGACCCCATGGACTATATATACAGTCCATGGAATTCTCTAGGTCATAATACTGGAGGGGGTAGTCTTTCCCTTCTCCAGGGGATCTTCTCAACCCAGGGATTGAACCCAGGTCTCCCGCATTGCAGGTGGATTCTTTACCAGCTGAGCCACAAGGGAAGCCCTAACTATAGTTTCTTATTCATGGGGCCTTTTTTGGTGGCTAATTCTTGCAGTGATAATATGGGCCAGTGCTCTTGAACAGCCATTCTGAACAATACAGCATAGATTGCTCTCACCATCCGTGTTATTTTATGCTATAGGATGACAGTTTCTTAAATGTTTATTTTTTTGGCTCTGTAGAATATTCACTCTTTTATGTAATCCTCATATCAGAATAATCTAGGAATGATGGCCTGAGGATGATGAGATCAGAACACAATTACTCATATCCACCATCCTGTTATACTCATTTCCTATAGCGTCTCTATATAATAAAGTTACTTTATTGGCAGGCTGACAAAATTTTAGTAATCCAGCTCTGTGTTCATAGCTTTCACATATTATGAGGTGTCCAAAACATTCTTTTATGCTAACAGGGGTAACTGAGGTAGTTAGTGAATCACTGTTTAAAGGCCTTCTATCCCATTTTTCACATTTTTCCTAGTGTTAATAGGAATGCAACATCCCATTGGCAGTTTGAAGCAGAAACCTGGATAAATAAGGTTTTTGTTTTGCAATTGCCCTGTGAATTTTACACGATACAAATTGCTTGCTTTTGCTGTTTCCTATTTTAAATAATTATTCAAATACAATAAAATGACCCTCTCTCTGTGGTAGTATGGGAATATAATTGAGAGAAAAATTCCTGAATGTTAAACTAATTTCTTTTAATTGCTTGTTCTGATAACAAACACCATTTTTAAGGAAAGAATGTACTTCAATAAAAGGATTCTTTTATTTCTGTAGTTCTGCAACAAATTTGATTTTATCATGAATTATAGCTTTAACTGATTTTATCTTTTTGACTGTTTGCCTAGAGACACTATAGCAGCTGGAAATTGTCAGAGACTAGTGCTCTGAAAATCAGAAATATCTTGATTATTAGAGATTATAAAGATGAGGCACAGAAGTAATGGGACTTACTTTTTAAAAACAAAATGTGTCCTGTACTTAAACCTGTGTTCCAGCATGACCTGGAACATGGTAGAATTCTTTAAGAACAAGGTCTTTGGTGATGTACATAATAGCATCAATCATGCTAAAATCATTTCCTGAACACACACCACATGTGTATAAGGGCAGTGAAAGATTTTACAGAGAAGGTCACTTCTCCGTGAGCAATTGGAATCATTCACCCAAGCAACTTAGTCTGCCACTTTTTGACTTTCAGACAGCAGACAAGGACAGATTCTAGTAGCAGCAGATGTGTACAGGCTGATGTAAAATACTGTCTTTTTGAATAGACAAATCTATAGAGAGAATACACATAAAATAACCCTGCCACCCAAATTAATTCTTCTCTTTTTAATTCTAGGAATTTAAAATTGTTAATTCTAGAATCTCAGAAAAACTGAAATAGACCATCTGCCCTGTCTTAGATCCTCTTTTGCTCAAACTTGTCTAGGAATTTCATCCAGTTTTTATTTGAGGGGGAGTGGAAGGCATTTCAGCAAAGCAAACAACTGAATAGTGTGTCAGCCAAAATCTGAAATGTTTGTTTTAGAAGCAATTTTGAAAATAATCTATCAAAATAACAAAAGTTCAACTAGAAATACCTTAAAATACATTCAGAAAGAGAATTCCTTGAGAAGTTTTCTTGAGAAGTCTAGAACCATAGAAAATGCTTTCTAAGCACAAAACTATACTGGTAACCTCAGCCAAAATGTTATCTGTGAAGTATATAATCATACCCACTAGGAGAGGTAACACTGGAGACAAATATTTGGCTAGCAAACTAATCCAGTCTTATGTCAGATGATCTTCAAATTCCCAGCATAAATCTATTCTAAGAATAACTGGAGTGAAAGGAGTGTGGGAATCACTTCTTGGGTTTAGCTGGCCCATTTCTTAAATCAGGATTTTAAAAGTATACATACTAATAAAGAACTTCATTTTAACAAGAGTGGTGCATTTTTTCCTTCTTGTCAGGTAAAATATTTTGTTTTTATTCTCAGTTTAATATCAACTCCTGATTGGTGAGCATATTAATTTGGGGGTATACTCAAAAATGGGTTTCCCTGGTGGCTAGGCATTAAAAGAAGCCACCTGCCAATGCAGGAGACATAAGTTCTACCCCTGGGTCGAGAAGATCCCCTGGAGAAGGAAATGGCAACTCAGTCCAGTATTCTTGTTTAGAGAATTACATGGACAGAAGCAGGCTACAGTCCATGGGATCGCAAGAGTTAGACACGACTTAGCGACTAAACAGGAAAATACATGCTAAAATCTCCCTGGTCTGAGAACAGTGTCTGTGTATGGAATGTGTACATGTTCATGTGATTGCAATCTATTAGCCATCTTTTAGGAGGCTCACTTCATTTCAGTGAAATTCCAGGCATGAAGGGACGGGAGTTAAGCCGGTGCCTCTCAGTCGTTGTTTTGGTGGTTCTCTATTCCTGCTGTGAATTTGGATCACCTGTGGTCCTACATCAGCTCTGTTGATTTTATGTTCTCAGAGTGTGTGTGGCCTGGACATTTGTAGTCTTAAAAATGGTACAGGTGGTTCTCATGAACAGCCAGCATTAATGAGAACAGTAGATCTTTGTGGGGACCTTTGTTTATTTTTCCAAAGAAATAAAAACTTCTGTGATGGTGTTGTTACAACATAGCAATTGGTGAGATGTCTCTTTCACTTCATTAATTTAGGGATGAGAGTGTATGTGTGTGTCTTCCAAAAGAAGTCATTTAGCATATATTTATTAAGAGCTTTCTCTGTGCTGACTTCTTTGCTCACAAACGTGAGCATAACATGGCCTTACACTCAGGGAGCCTTTAATAGAGCAGACCTGACATCTTAGCAAGTCCTAGTGTGTGTGTGCATGCTCAGTCACCTCAGGTGTGTCCGATTCTTTGTAACCGCATGGACTGCAGCCCACCAGGCCCCTCTGTCCATGGGATCCTCCAGGCAAGAAGAAGCCATGGCCTCCTCCAGGGGATCTTACCAACCCAGGGATAGAACCTGTGTCTCCTGCATTGCAGACGGATTCTTTGCCGCTGAGCCACTGGGGAGCCCAAGTCCTAGAAGTTGTTGTAAATGCTCTGACAGTGCTATCGGGAGTGTTCAAAGGAAGGCTTGGGCAGCTTTCTGGGAGGGCAGGAAGAACATCCTAGATCTTGAGACTTAAAAGTTAAAATCAGTTTTTGCCATCTTAGGGTGAAGGAGGGGGGAATGATACTGCAAATAGTTTGAATAAAGATAGGTTTGTCAGACACCTCTTCAAGCCACTAAAATGACTGTGGCACGGAAGTGGTATCAGAGTGTTGGACAAGGGCCATTCTTGGATGGATTTGTGTATTACTGAAGGAACTTGAACTTTATTGTGTAGACAGTCAGGACCTCTTGAAGGGTATGCAGAAGAGTAGTTATATTACCAGATATTTCTATCTGGCTATTTCTGTTTCACTCTGGCTGCAATGTGAAAGATGGCTTGAAAAGTTAAAACTTGAAGTAGTGATGCAAGGATTATTTTAGCTAAGTGTCAAAGCCCTCTTTTGAAGAACAGAAAATATTGTTGCCAGACTTTATTTTACTGCAACAATATTTTCTGTTCTTCAAAAGAGGGCTTTGAAACTTAGCTAAAATAATCCTTGCATCTAAAAAACCTACATAAATATGTCCTACATTATCTATAAATTTAGCCAGTGAACAAAGAAACAGGACATGGAAATTTATTTTTTAAATATCCCAGTCTTCAAGTCTTGGATAATCTTGCCTTCATGTGTCACTTCATGCCTGGATTACTGCAACAGTCTGCTAAATGGCATCACTACTTCAAGTAGGTTGTGAGCCACAAATACAAATCATATATGTAACTTTAAATTTCCTGGTAGCCACTTTAAAAGATTAAAAAACTAAATGGGTGAAGTTAATTTTAATGATATAGTTCATATAACTTAGTATATCCAAAATATTATATAAAAATTGAGATATTTTATATTCCTATTATCTGCAGAAACAATATATTTTATATTCTTTTTCATATTAAATGTTTGAAATCCTGTGCACATTTTTACTGTTTTTATAGCAAATATTCACCACTATATTTCTTTTTTTTTAAATTATTTAATTGGAGGCTAATTACAATATTGTGATGGTTTTTGCCATATATTGACATGAATCAGCCATGTGCACGTGTCCCCCCATCCTGAACCCCCTCCCACCTCCCTCCCCACTCCATCCCTGTGGGTTGTCGCAGAGGACCGGCTTTGAGTGCCCAGCTTCATGCACTGAACTTGCACTGGTCGTCTATTTCACATATGGTAATATACATGTTTGAATGCTATTCTCTCAAATCATCCCCCCCACCTTCTCCCACAGAGTCCAAAAGTCTGTTCTTTACATCTGTGTCTCTTTTGCTGCCTTGCATATAGGGTCATCGTTACCAGCTTTCTAAATCCCATATATATGCGTTAGTATACTGCACTGGTGTTTCTCTGACTTACTTCACTCTGTATAATAGGCTCCCATTTCATCCACTTCACATCTCATTTTGGACCATCCACATTTCAAGTGTTCTGATAGCACATGTGGCCACTGCCTCCTGAGCTGGACAGTGAAGCTTGAGATTAATTTCTTAAATTCTACTCCAGAGATGCAGGCAGCCTTTCAACAGCACTTTCAAGGATGCAGTGACAGTTAATCACTTGGGGTTTTTCTTTAAAAACCTGTATATTAATGAGACATATTGAATTTTATAATACAACAGTATCAATACACAGAAAGTAGAAATGAGTTATTTAAATATCTGATTATTCTTCATGACTATTGCTTTTTACAGTTTCAGGATGTGAAATAATCCTAAAGTTTGAAGTGGAACCCACAAGAAGTCTAAGCACAATATGTGAAAAGCCTTCTGTACTTTAAAGACATGTGATAATTTAAGGTTCAAAATGGAGCATTTCAAGCAATCTCAGGAAATTGTTAGTTTCATATATCACTAGTAGGTGATCATCTTTGTTGCATTGTTCAGGTTTTTGAGGTGACATAGTTACGAAAACCACTTTACATATTGAAGTGTTGTTGTCAGAGCCCTACTTAGGGCTATTAGAGTCTTTGAGCGACTTTTACCTGTGTTGCTGTGTGGGCTTGTCTCTAGTGGCAGTGGGCAGGGACCACTCTCTAGCAGTGGTGTGCGGCTTCTCGCGGTGGTGGCCTCTCTTGTTGCAGAGCACGGGCTCTAGAGCAGGCTTCATGATCGTGGCCCTGGGGCCCCAGAGCACAGGCTCAGCAGTCCAGGTACACCAGCTTGGCTGCCCCAGCACGTGGGGTTGTCCATCTTCCTGGACTAGGGGTTGAATCCCTGTCTCCTGGGTTGGTAGGTGAATTCTTTACCACTGAGCCACCAGGGAAGTCCTGTTGAGAATGTTTTAAGTAGCCACAGAGAAGTGGGGGCTTCCTAGGTGGGGCTAGTGGTAAAGAACCCATCTGCCAATGCAGGAGATTTAAGAGACACAGGTCTGGTCCCTGGGTTGGGAAGATCTCCTGGAGGAGGGCATGGCAACCCACTCCAGCATTCTTGCCCGAGAATCCCATGGACAGAAGAGCCTGGTGGGCTATAGTCCATAGGGTCACAAAGAGTCTGACACGACTGAGGTGACTTAGCACACATGCACAGATGGAAGTGAACAAGGTGCTGTACTCTTCAGTGAGAAAGAGGAAGTGATCAGGAGGTGGACTGGATCTTGTATTGTAGGTTGGTGGTTCTCAATGGGGGACAGTTTGCACCATAGGGAATATTTGGCAATGTCTGGAGGCATTTTTGGTTGTCAAACTTGGGTGCGTGTATGTAAGTGTGTGTGCAATTGACATCTAGTGAACAGAGAGGCCAGGGATGCTTCTAAACATCCCATAATGCACAGGACCCCCCTTTACATTAAAGAATAATCTGGTCCCTAATGTCAGTAGTGCTGAGCTTGAGAAACTGCTTTAGGTAGATGTATCAGAATCAAGGTATGTTGGCTGAAAAACAGGCTGAGACCTATCAATCGAGTAAATATTATGCTTATTTTTTATGTGAGTAGTTCCTATGGAAAAAAGACATTTCATTAAAAATCTGCATTCATTCATTAAATCAACCAATGTATGCTGCATTTCTACCTAACTGGCGTTGCTATACTAGATGTGTGAGACTCATCAGTTAACACAGATAACTAAGATCCCTGCCCTTGAGTACCTTTAGTTTAAGCAGGGCGAGACAGAGAATAATATATATAAGTAAACTAGATAGTTTGTTAGAAAGTAGAGTTTTTTAAAAAGGAGAAAGTAGAGCAGGTAAGGATAGTGGGAGTGCTGGGGGAATGGAATGACAAACAAGGGTGGGCTGTAATTTCCAATGAGCGTCAAAGCAAGTCTCACTGAACAGAGATTTAAGAGGTGAGAGCATACAATGAATATATGTTGCCTGAAGATAACAGTTTTGGTTTACATTCAGTTCACAGGAAAGGGGAGTAAAGTGGACTGTGCTAATTAAGTTATCTGGGAGATATAGAGTTAGACCAGACATGGTTTCTGCCCTCATGGAACTTCATGGGAAAGTCACCATCTTGGAAATGACAGAAAAATGATGACAGCAAAGGCAGGACTGTAATTTTGCCCTATTCCATTCGCTCCTGTTTTGATCCTTTTGCATGGTGGGAAAATGACTGGTTAGTGATTACTTTCCATTCATCCTCCACATTTGATCCTTCTCAGAAAACAGATAGTAACCTGGGTTAAACAGTGAAATGAATGAAGAAAAAACATGAGTAGGAGACAGAGAGCAGTCAGGTCAGAGAAATGGAAAGAAAGGGGAAACTTACAAAAGGAGTTAATGATTTGGAAGAAAGGGTTACAAGTATCTCTATTAAGCTTCCTGGCAGGCAGTGACCAGTTTACAGTGTTTGAAACAAGCCTCCCATGAGCTCTCTCTGCCTCTCAGGTACGGTAACAGTACTAGGAACTACGTGGTTCGGGTTGGGGATTATCACACGCTGGTGCCGGAGGAGTTCGAAGAAGAGATCAGAGTTGAGCAGATCGTAACCCACCGGCTCTACCGCCCACACAGCAATGACTATGACATCGCCCTGGTTAGGTTACAAGGACCAGAGGAGCAGTGTGCCAGGCTCAGCAGCCACGTTCTGCCTGCCTGCTTGCCGCGCTGGAGAGAGAGGCCACAGAAGAGAGCACACAACTGCTATGTAACGGGATGGGGAGACACAGGTAACAGAAAACCCAAAGGAACAGTGAAGATACGGCCACCTTCTTGCGTGTGGATTACCCATTTGGGTGTGCAGTGGGTTGTTGTTCAGTCACTAAGTCATGTCATTCTTTCCGACCCCATGGACTGCAGCACTCCAGGCTTCTGTTCTTCACCGTCTCCTGGAGTTTGCTTAAACTCATGTCCATTGAGTTGGTGATACCATCCAACCGTCATCTACTCTGTTGCCCTTTTCTCCTCCCACCTTCAGTCTTTCCCAGCACCAGGGTCATTTCCAGTGAGTAGGCTCTGCATCAGTGGCCAAAGTGTTGGAGCTTCAGTTTCAGCATCAGTACCCCATTCAGTACAGTGGGTAGCAACATCTTAAAAGGGGGTTTAGGCTTAGTTGTTTGGAAATTCCACCAAGTGTGAGATGCTTGCATGCAACTTGGATTCCTATCCTGAGGGTACTATGGTTTCCATTAGGACGTAGATGCTACCTTAGGACTTGGGCCTGGCTGTCTCTGTTTCAAAGTTTTCCCAGATGACTTTGATGCAGCTACCCCAGCAAATGGAGAAGGAAATGACAACCCACTCCAGTATTCTTGCCTGGAGGATTCCATGGACAAAAGAGCCTAGTGGGCCACAGTCCATGGGGTCGCAGAGTCCGACACTACTGGGAGACTCACACACACACAACCCAGAAAGGGCTTTGGTATTAGTTTTTTTTTTTTTGTAATGGAGCCCTTTATCAAACTAAATCTTATGGAGATTTTTAAATAAAGAACAGCGAAAAAACAAAACAAAGCTGCTGAGGTTCAAGAGGAGGGATCCACCCTACTTGGGTTTCTCCTTCACCACTCTCCCCTTCCTATTCTTCCCACAGATAGTGTTCAGCTTATGCTCTTCTCAGGCAAACAGCTTTCTGTATTGTCTTGCTAGACTTAACATCAGCTAGTGCTTTCTCAGGAGCTCAGGGTAAAGAATCCCCCTGCTAATGCAGGAGATGTGGGTTTGATTCCTGTGTCAGGAATATCCCCTGGAGAAGGAAATGACAACACACTTCAGTGTTCTTGCCTGGAGAATCCCATGGACAGAGGTGCTTGGTGGGCTATGGTCCATGGAGTCACAAAAAATGGGACATGACGTCCTAAACAACAACAGTGCCTGCTCAGGATAGTCTTTGAAACAGAACTCCTAAGTCTCGCCTGGATCAGGTACTCGATTCACAAATGACTGTTGAATAAGGAGAAACGATTGGGCTAACTACTCTGCATTAAAAGTAATTAACACTGTTAACTGTACTCTTGAAAACAGCATCTAATACATATTTCTACAGGTGATGATTTCAATAAGGTTTTACCTAGTATAAATTTATTATATTTCAGTGTTCATTTTATCCATTAAATCTTGGCTTTAGACTGGGAGTCCATGGGGTCGCGAAGAGTCAGAAAAGACTTAGCAAGTAACACTTTCACTTTCTTTAGATTCAACACTATTTCATAGCAGCAAAATGTAGAAACACCTGTAGCAGATATAGAATACTGGGACCAATCCTGAGAGAAGCCATAAAAAATGGAAACATTTCCTGGATGATGTAATAAAATCAGGTCAGAGTAAATGCTTTCTCAAGGAAACACTATGCCGAGCTGTGATGCAAGTCGAAGATTAAAGTGTAGGTGTTAAAATTACTTCTTCAGGGAAAGTTCAGTCATCTTCCTTATGACACTACATCTAAACAGAGGTAACACAGGAAGTAAATTTCACCAAATGATTTTATTATGAATGAATCACTGCAGTTGAGTATACTGGACAATAATGGTGGAATTTAGATGCAAGTAAAGGCTATCATGGAGAACCTACCAATTATGCATTTTAGCCACTAGACAAAGATGAGTGGCTTACTAGTAAATACAGTACCTTAACATCAAGAGGTTAAACATGGCTGTCTGTATATAAAGTTGTTTCTGAATCATCTTCATGAAATATTGAGGATAGTAATTGCCAGTTGACGTAGATGAGTTTTAGAGCGATGGATATGCCAATACAGAACTAGCACGACTGCACCCTCAGCATTTTAATACAGAGAATTTAAATTCTAAAGCCTACACAAATGTGTTTTCCGTAGGTTACCCTTTTCTAGCAGGCAAATCCATAAATGTTACTCAGCTATTCTTCAAAAACTTCAGTACTGAGAAACAGATCAGTGAAGGATTAGAGTATGGTTAACTGCTCACTCCAGTACTCTTGCCTGGAAAATTCCATGGATGGAGGAGCATGGTGGGCTACAGTCCATGGGTTCGTAAAGAGTCAGACACAACTGAGTGACTTCACTTCAACTGCAAACACTGAAGAAAAAAACCATTTATAGTTATCACTCATTTAAATTACACTAATGCCACAATAGGGCTTCTATCTTCAAGTCTCCTAAATGTTCATTTAACTGTTAAATATAGCTCTAAGATCTTTAGCTGGAATCTAATTCAGTTGTTTGGCCTGCATAGGACCAGCCTACTCAAGAACTCTGCAACAAGGAGCCATCCCCTTACTTCCCAAGAGGTTTTGTGAACATCGTTATAAGGGTCGGTTTACACGAAGGATGCTCTGTGCCGGAAACCTCCATGAACACAAACGTGTGGACAGTTGCCAAGGAGACAGCGGAGGACCGCTCGTGTGTGAACGACTGGGAGAGCGCTGGGTTGTGTATGGGGTGACCTCCTGGGGATACGGCTGTGGAGTCAAGGATTCCCCTGGTGTTTATACTGAAGTCTCAGCCTTTGTACCTTGGATAAAAAGGGTCACCAAACTGTAATCCTTCATGGAAATGTCAAGAAGATAGTATTTAAAGAATATGTTGGAAAATTTCCAACATTGGCATTTAGCCAGAGATGCCAACTAATGGGAGAGGAGATCTTTGTTTTTGTGTTCTGTGTTGATAAAAGTGATGTACCTCTTTGCTGCTTGAGAATGACGTGAACGTTCTGGTTACAGATACCTCAGTGTAGTAATGACTTCCTATTTAGCACTGTTGCCTACCCAAATTGGTTTTACAGGAGACTACATTCGTTATCCTGTCTTGTCTCAATTTCTCAGCATTCTCCAGAGATTATTGTATATTGATTGTGCAATAAGGCTGTTTTTACATGTATTTGGATTGAGAACTCCTTTGTAACTTAATCAGTATGGTATATATTCATATTAAGAGCCTACCTTTGACATAAAAAAATACCCTTTACTATACTTAAAATACACATGGCAGTGTTTTCTGTTCATGTAATTTTTAAGCTGATCTTTTCCCCCTGAAGGTTGATAAGCAGCCTCCACATATGAATCTTTCTGGCCTTTCACAAGTGAGAAAAGCATAAAAGCCAAAAACGTAAAGCAATCCTATTATAAACAGACTGGACTAGGAATATTATGTCACAATACATTTTTGAATGAAGCCTTTATACCAAGTCACTATGGCAACTAGAGAAAAACATTCTAGCTACCTTGTATGTTGCTAGCACAATTTGGCTGATGACATTAAGAATACCTTCAAATTGTTTAATACATAACCTGATTCATCCACCGCGTACTTGTCAACATTATCTGATTACTTTTAATGACTTCATATTTGCTGCTTTGTAAAACAAAAATGCCTTTTCCTTAGCAGCATGCTCTTTTCTAGACCGTGGTGTAAGAGCGCCACCTATTGAAACTTTCTGGTAACTAACTGAAACCTGCAGATTTCCTGACTGTGCTAAGTTGGAAGTTGCTCAGTCGTGCTCAGACTCGTGATCCCATTGAGTGTAGCATACCAGGCTTCTTTGTTCATGGCATTTTCCAGGGAAGAATACTGGAGTGGGTTGCCACTTTCTCCTCCAGGGGATCTTCCCGACCTGGGGATCGAACCAGGGGAGACCCAGGTCTCCCGCGTTGCAAGCCACCAGGGAAGCCTGCCATTCTGATATAGCCCAGTCTAATAAAGATTTTGTTGAGTTGCTGTGTCCTTCTCTTTCCAACTCCAGGGACTGTAGCATGCCATGCTCCTGGTCCTCTAACTCACTCAAATTCATGTCCATTGTGGCAGTGTTGCTTACCCATCTTTCTCTTCCTAATAAAAATACACAATTAAGAATGCTTTCTTAATGCTTTCCTGTCTGTACTGTAGGAAAGCTCTAACATAACTGCAGTATTTAATCCATATGCCAGTTATGTACCAAGTGACTACACACTTCATTGACAGTTTATAAAAGGCAGGTAAGATTTTTAGTATCCCCAGTTTCCAAATGGGTTAACAAGCAGAGGCCAATGAGACACTTGTAGGGTTTTCAGTCCAAACTCCAGGAGAGTCACAATGAAGACAAGGGAGTCTCTTTCCACCTAGTTTTCCGTTTCTCAAAGGAGTAAGGGATAGCTGCTTACTATGCAGCCTTACTGGAGAAGGAAATGGCAACCCACTCCAGTATTCTTGCCTGGAGAATCCCATGGACAGAGAAGCCTGGCAGGCTAGTCCACGGGGTTGTGAGTCGGACACGACTTGGGGCCGTCTTTTTCTTTCTATGCAGCCTTACAGGGCACAAAAACCTGTCCCAATACGTAGTTTAAAGAACTGTGTATACAAGGGATAGATGCATAAAGACAGGTGAAGAGGTGAGTACAAAACTATAGAATTAAGAATGCTAAGTAATCCTTTTAAATGGCTGATCATGAAGGGACCTTTTTATCCCTTCTCTTCTGCTTCATACTTGTGTCCTTTTGTACACGGAGCTATGTAAAAGCTGGTGCTAATCTGAAAGTGCTTTATAATTTACTACTTTGCAGAATTGCAATGCCAAGCCATTATAACATTTTTCAAAACACATTTGATAAAGGAATAACTGTACAAGCATTTAGAGATGACAGAACTATAGTGTACACATGCATGAGGGCCTGGGAAAAACATACTGTGCAGGTGAGGAAAATTCTCACTAGTTTCTCATGGGCCATCCTTGTAATTAAACTGCAGTGCTGGTGCATTCATAGTAGAATTCTGTTACTGAGTCCAGCCTTGCTCTGCCACGTGCATCCAAAATTAGGTGTTGAGCCAAGGAAGAGACTTAAAGATCGAGATGGCAGGCTAGAACCTCCAAGTAACCATCTTATTGGGGTCTCGATGCCAGGTTCTTTAATAGATCAGAGAGAAGGAAGCAATTAGGAACTAAAGTCAAAAGGCAGAACAGAGAGGGAGATACAGTGAGGAAGTAAGGTCCCCAGTCTTACAAAACATCTCCAAGGAATATCCAGGCTTCAGAAGTGTGTTAATCTCTTCTATTCACAGGTGGGCAAGGACCTCCAGGCAAGCCATTGAGTATGATCATAATAAAAGCCAAATAAAATTTCCAACATAAGAGCCATAATTGGCTTCCTCCTTGGAACAACTAGACCAGAGACTGGTTAAATTAAAAGGTCAGGTTAACAGGTTACCTTCAGCTTTGTCAACCTTGAGGTAGAATGCTTCCTTCATAAAATATAACCTTTATTATAACTTTTTTCTTGTTAAATGACTTTTGAAGATCCAACCGTCAACCGCACATGCTGTGTGTTCCCTAAATACCATATACACTACTAACTCATGCTACCACCACCGGAGCTCCTAACAAAACAGGCTGCCTCTTGTTCCCTGTAGTTACCTATGCACTTATAAGACCTCAGTTTGATCCCTGGATGGCAAGACCCGATGGAGAATTCCATGGACAGAGGAGCCTGGCAGGCTGCAGCCCATGGGGTCTCAAAAGAGTTGGACATGACTTAGCGATTAAACCATTCCCATTGTACTCATAAATCAATTCACTCCTGGAAGACTGTATGTACAAATCAAGCGTTTTATTACATAAATAGAAGCCGCACGCTTTTATTTTCTATTTAAATACCATACACGAGATTTAAAATCACATTTGGCAGTGTACTGCAGGATGCTCAGACTTCACCCACATCACTTTGGATTTCTTGGTGTATCTGTAAGAGAAGAAAACCAGCTCAGCAAGACTGATTTGTGTACATAGTATTAAGATTTTAGCAGCTAAAGCAGTTACAGTCTATTCACTTGACTATTTAAATTACAAAACGCCAGAACAATGCTAATTCTGGCCTTCCAAATCCTTAGCTCTAAGGGTTTGAGATACACAGAACAGGAACGTACCTCGTTATGCTTTCCATCATCCACTGGAACAATTCGCTCAGCTTCCTAGAAACATTTGAACAGTAGTTTAATGTTTGCCCAATAACCCAGCACACTGCAGGTTTTTAAAGTGAATGTTACTTGTGCAAGTCAGAATCTGATACCAATTAAATGGTGACAGCTTTGCCAATAAACAAGAATATGCTCTTCCATGGCTAGGAAGGGAGACTGCCACAGCCGACAGGTCCCAAAGATACATGGAGATTCATAATCCCAGAAAAGACCAGCAAACACAAATACAGACACTACTCACCACCTGGATCAAACTGGCGGCTCGTCAGGATGCGGTGTTACTCTTCAGAGTGGCAGAGTAACAGATTCAAGATGGCCACATGGCACCGACAGTACAACGCATGACCTTCTTCACCCGGGTCATCAGCGGTATTTAACCTCTGCCGGAGGGCCCACGACCCACGCGCGACTGGCTTCCAACTCAGCGCCCGGGGTTGCACGTGGCCGCCCCGCTAACGAACGAACATGAAGTTCACTCAAGCTTCTGAACCTAGACGTTTTCAAAGCTAACGTCGATCTACTACTACAAGACCGCTGCATCTCCTGCATCTTAAACTAGGCCGAAAAGCCGTGTTTCTTGTTACTTTACCTCATAAAACAACCACAACCGACCGTCCTAACCTAAACCGGACGCTTACCGGACGAAAAAGGCTGGATTCGTCTGCAGAAGCCCTCTTATACCGTTGATGACGCCATTCCGGGGAGGAGCCGCGAGGGGCGAAGCCTACGCGCTTGCTCCCTCCGCCCCTCCTTCCCAGCCCCGCCCCGGCTCCGCCCGCTCCGTTGGCCACCGCCTCCCTGATGGCCACGCCCCTTCCTCAGTGCTCCGCCTTCCTCGCTCGTCTTATAGATCTGCCCTGCTAGCGCGGCGTCTGACTTTGACGCATGCGCATACAGAGTCTGACCAGGAAATCCTTCCCATCTCGCGCTTCCACTGTGTGAGGAAGGTGAAAGGGTTGTGTTGTTTCTTGTATACTTTAGGACAGTTACTTTAGAAGTCGCTGTTGTTACCAAAACGCCAGGTTCGATAGTTCTCTTCTTCATAACCTTTTGGTAGGTTGATTTCTGTGGAACTATATTTTTTTCTCTGCTTAAAAAACTTCGTATCTCCCGTAAGTTAGTTGCTCAGTCGTGCCCGACTCTGCGACCCCATGGACTGCAGCCCGCCAGGCTCCTGTGTCCATGAGATTTTCCAGGCAAGGATACTGGAGTTGGTTAGCCATTTCCTTCTCCAGGGGATCTTCCCAACCCAGGGATCAAACCCGGGTCTCCTGTACTGCAGGCAGATTCTTTGCCAACTGAGCTACAAAGGAAGCCCGTAGCTTCCGTTATTCCACTGAAATTACTCTTTCTGAAGCGCAGGTGTCAATGGTCTACCTACACTCAGTTATTTTGTTTTGTTTTTCGGGAGTCTGATCTCTTAGGAGTATTTGTACTCATTGTCGAAAGCCTTGCCGCACGAATTTGTACACAGGTTAGGAGAAAACAGGAGCGTGCGGGAGACGCTTTTTCGTGCGTGTGTGAACATTTCCTCTGTTGCCCGCTCCCCCACAGTTTGTGATCCACAGCGTCTCCAGAGCTGCTGTTGACTCTTGAAAGAACGCACCTGGGTCTTAACATCCGTGACTTACGTTTCTTTAAGGGTGAAAGTAAAGCATAGATCTATTTTTTGTAAAAGGAAATTAAAGATATTTAGGAATACCTTTAGCCCTAGGCATGTGCATGGAGTAGGAAGTGGCAACCCACTCTAGTGTTCTTGCCTGGAAAATTTCATGGACCCAGGAGTCTGGCTGCAGCCCATGGGATCCCAAAGAGCCAGCAGGACGGAGTGAGCACTTGTGCTTGTTAAATGCCACTGAAATTTATTTTCTGTTTTCCCTTTTAGTTTTCACCTGGTGTGAAACAAAAAGGTGGATCTAGGTGAAGCTTTTACTTAGAAGCGGCCAAGTTGGAGCACTATGTCGCAGCAGTTGGCACGCATACTGCTATCAAGAGGTCTGAACTTTGCAGGTGGCTCAGTGGTAAAGAATCATCCTGCCAGTGTAAGAGATGCAGGTTCAATCCCATGATTGAGAAGATCCCTTGGAGAAGGAAGTGGCAACCTACGCCGGTATTCTTGCCTGGGAAATCCCATGGCCAGGAACCTGGTGGTCTACAGCCCATGGAGTCACCAAGAGTCCTTATTTAGGACTAAGTGACTAAATAACAACAATACCTAGCGAGTAAAGTGCTAAGAGATCCCTGAAGCTTCTTGAAATTGCTAGAGTAAAATTTCTTGTTATGGTTAGGGATGGGAATGGACAAGTTTGTAAGGGCATAATAAATTTTAATTTCAAAGAGCTGAAGCTGTTCCTAAGGCTGACCTTATATCACTTTTTTCACCTTTACTCTTCATGTCACTATTGTATAGAAAGAGCTGTTAAATGACAATGCTTAAATTAGAAATCACAGTGGGGAATTTTGCCAAAATGGGTGTGATTTTTAGAATCTGTAACTGAGCATCTGTGTTATCTTGCTAAGGCTGATATGACAAAATGCCACAGACTGGGTGGCTTAAACAACAGAAATTTGCCTTCTCACAGTTCTGGAGACAAGAAGTCAGATCAAGGTATCCATAGGTTTGTTTCTTTAGAGATCTCTCCTTGGCTTTAGATGACCCTGTTTCTTGACATCCTGTTCTCCCTGTGCCTCTCTCTTTTCAAACTATTTATTTTTAATTGGAGGCTAATTACTTTACAATATTGTAGTGGTTTTTGCTCTACACTGACATGAATCAGCCATGGGTGTACATGTGTCCACCCTCCTGCCCCAGCCCGAACCCCTCTCCCACCTCCCTCCCCATCCCATCCCTCTGGCTTGTCCCAGTGCACCGGTTTGAGTGCCCTGTTTCATGCATGGAACTTGGACTGGTCATCTGTTTCACATATGATAATATACATGGCTCAATGCTATTCTCTCGAATCATCCCACCCTTGCCTTCTCCCACAGAGTCCAAGACTTTGTTCTTTATATCTCTGTCTTTTTTGCTGTTTTGCATATAGGGTCATCATTACCATCTTTCTAAATTCTATGTTTATGCATTAATGTACTATATTGGTGTTTTTCTTTCTGACTTACTTCACCCTGTATAATAGGGTCCTGTTTCATCCACCTCATTAGAACTGACTCAAATGCATTCTTTTTAACAACTGAGTAATATTCCATTGTGTATATGTACCACAACCTTCTTATCCATTCATCTGCTGATGGACATCTAGGTTGCTTCCATGTCCTGGCTATTCTAAACAGTGCTGCGATGAACATTGGGGTACATGTGTCTTTTTCAATTCTGGTTTCCTCAGTGTGTATGCCCAGCAGTGGGATTGCTGGGTCGTATGGCAGTGCTATTTCCAGTTTTTTAAGGAATCTCCACACTGTTCTCCATAGTGGTTGTACTAATTTGCATTCCCACCAACAGTGTAAGAGGGTTCTCTTTTCTCCACACCCTCTCCAGCATAATTGTTTGTAGACTTTGATAGCAGTCTGGTGTGAAATGGTACCTCTTTGCGGTTTTGGTTTGCGTTTCTTTGATAATGAGTGATGTTGACCATCTTTTCATGTGTTTGTTAGCCATCTGTATGTCTTCTTTGGAGAAGTGTCTGTTTAGTTCTTTGGCCCATTTTTTGATTAGGTTATTTATTTTTCTGGTATTGATAAGCTGCTTGTATATTTTTGAGATTAATTCTTTGTCAGTTGCTTTGATTGCTATTATTTGTTCCCATTCTGAAGGCTGTCTTTTTTACCTTGCTTATAGTTTCCTTCATTGTGCAAAAGCTTTTAAGTTTAATTAAGTCCCATTTGCTTATTTTTGCTTTTATTTCCAATATTCTGGGAGGTGGGTCATAGAAGATCTTGCTGTGATTTATGTCAGAGTGTACTGCCTATGTTTTCCTCTAGGAGTTTTATAGTTTCTGCTCTTACGTTTAAATCTTTAATCCGTTTTATTTCTGTGTATGGTGTTAGAAAGTGTTCTAGTTTCATTTTTTTACAGGTGGTTGACCAGTTTTCCCAGCACCATTGTTAAAGAGATTGTCTTTTCTCCATTGTATATTTTTGCCTCCTTTGTCAAAGATAAGGTGTCCATAAGTGCATGGATTTATCTCTGGGCTTTCTATTTGGTTCCATTGGTCTATAGTTCTGTCTTTGTTCTGTGCCTATATTCTTTTAGCTTCTTAGAAGGACTCTAGTCATACTGGATCAGGGTCTGTCCTGATGACTTCTTTTAATCTTAATTACCTTTTTAAAGATCTTATCTCCAAATATAGTCATATTCTAGGGTACCAAAGGTTAGGACATCAACATAATGAATTTTGGGGAGACTAAGCACCACCCATTTATGCTAAGCTATGGAAATTTACTGAAGATCTTAAAATGAATGTTTCCATTGGGTTACAGTGCAAAAACACTGAATGAATGAGAGAGAGCTCTTATATTTTGTTTATGCTCTTTTCTTCATCTTGGATGTCTTTCCATCTAGTTTTGTTTTTTTTTTTTCCTTCCTGTAGTTGGCATATTAGTTTCAGTTGTACAATATAATAATCTGATATTTGTGTATATTGTGAAATCATCACCACAGTAAGTCTAGTTAATCATCATCCTCATACACAGTTATAAAATTGTTTTTTTTTCCTTGTAGTGAGAAATTTTTAAAGATTTATTCTCTTAATAACTTTCAAATATGCAGTACAGTATTATTAATTGTAGTCACTGTGTTGTACATTACATCCCCAGGACTTGCTTCATAACTGGCAGTTTATAGTATGAATCTGTTTTTTTTTATTCCACACATCAGTGAGATGATGCAATGTTTGTCTTTCTCCTATGTATTGCATTTAGCATGATACCTTTAAGATCATCTATGTTGTCACAAATGAAAAGATTTCTTTCTAGTTTATAGCTTAATAATCCCATGTGTGTGTATACACCACATCTTTCTTCATTCATATTAATACATCAGTGGATACTTGGATTGTTTCCATATCTTGGCTATTGAAAATAATGCTGAAATGAACATGGCGGTACATCTTTTTGAGTTCATGTTTTTGTTTACTTTGAGTAAATACCAAGGAGTGGAATTGCTGGATCACACTCCATCTTTATTTTTAATTTTTTTGAGGAATTCCCATGTAGTTTTCCATAGTGGCTACACCAGTTGCATTCCCACCAATAGTGCATGACATCTCTTTTTTCTCCACATTCTTACCAACACTTGTTATTTATCTTTTTTGATAATGGCCATTCTAATGTGTGATGTGATACCTCATTATATTTTTGATTTGCATTTTCTAATATTAGTGATATTGACCATCTTTTTAGGTGTCTCCAGGCTGTTTGTGTCTTCTTTGGAAAAATATCTATTGAGATATTCTGCTCATTTTTTAATTGGATTTTTTTTTTCTATTGAGTTCTATGAGTTTTTATATATTTTGGATATTAGCTCCTTATCAGGTCATATGATTTTCAAATATTTCTTCCTGTTCTATAAACTATCATTTCATTTTGTTGATGGTTTCCTTTGCTATGAGGAAACTTATTAGTTTGATGTAGTCCAACTTGCCTATTTTTGCTTTTGTTGCCTTTACTTTTGGGGTCAGTTTCAAAAAATCATCACCAAAACTGATGTCTGGGAGCTTACCACCTGTTTTTTTCTCCTAGCAGTTTTATGGTTTCAGGTCTTATATTCAAGTCTTTAATTCATTTTGAATTCATTTTTGTGTATGGTGTAAGATAGTGGCCCACTTTTGATCTTTTGCACATGGTTTTCCAGTTTTCTCAACACCATTTATTGAAGAAAACTATTCTTTCCCTATTGTATAATCTTGGCTTCTTTGTCATAAATTAACTGACTGTGTATATGTGGGGTTATTTCTGAGATCTCTGTTCTGTTAAATCTATAGATTGCTTTGCATAGTATGGACATTATAACAATATTCTTCCACTCCATGAGCATGGACAATCTTTTCACTTATTTGTGTTTTCAGTTTCTTTCATCAATGTATTATAGTTTTCAGTGTACAGTTCAGTTGCTCAGTAGTGTCCGACTCTTTGCCACACCATGAATTGCAGCATGCCGGGCCTCCCTGTCCATCACCAACTCCCAGAGTTTACTCAAACTCAAGTCCATCGAGTCAGTGATGCCATCCAGCCATCTCAGCCTCTGTCGTCCCCTTCTCCTCCTGCCCCCAATCCCTCCCAGCATCAGACTCTTTTCCAATGAGTCAACTCTTCACATGAGGTGGCCAAAGTACTGGAGTTTCAGCTTTAGTATTATTCCTTCCAAAGAACACCCAGGACTGATCTCCTTTAGGATGGACTGGTTGGATCTCCTTGCAGTCCAAGGGACTCTCAAGAGTCTTCTCCAACACCACAGTTCAAA
>NW_011494933.1:827662-832044 GCF_000754665.1 Bison bison bison
AAGCCAACTTTTTCACTCTCCTCTTTCACTTTCATCAAGAGGCTTTTTAGTTCCTCTTCACTTTCTGCCATAAGGGTGGTGTCATCTGCATATCTGAGGTTATTGATATTTCTCCCAGCAATCTTGATTCCAGCTTGTGCTTCATCCAGCCCAGTGTTTCTCATGATGTACTCTGCATATAAGCTAAATAAGCAGGGTGACAATATACAGCCTTGACGTACTCCTTTTCCTATTTGGAACCAGTCTGTTGTTCCATGTCCAGTTCTAACTGTTGCTTCCTGACCTGCATATAGGTTTCTCAAGAGGCAGGTCAGATGGTCTGGTATTGCCATCTCTTTCAGAATTTTCCACAGTTTATTGTGATCCACACAGTCAAAGGCTTTGGCATAGTCAATAAAGCAGAAATAGATGTTTTTCTGGAACTCTCTTGCTTTTTCCATGATCCGGCGGATGTTAGCTATTTGATCTCTGGTTCCTCTGCCTTTTCTAAAACTAGCTTGAACTTTACAGTAGAGAAATCTGGTAAATACTGTCTAAGCCAGGTAAGCAATGTCAGCAACACTGATAAGTCATATTGTTAGTGTGAACCCTCATAAGATATGATGACAACACTTCACCTCCTTCTGTGTTATTCTTCCTCAAAGCCCTAACCTCAGTCTATCCATGAGAAAAGCATCAGCCAAAATCAAATTGATGGGTGTCTTCCTCCTAACTGGGCTGTGTGGTTTCTCTCTGAGAACTGCCGATAGCAATATGTCTTCAGGAAATGTGAAAATTGGGCATCCTGCCCCCAGTTCAAAACTACAACCATTATGCCAGATGGTCAGTTCAAAGATATAAGTCTGTCTGACCACAAAGGAAGATACGTTGTGTTCTTCTTTTACCCTCTTGACTTCGCCTTTACGTGCCCCATGGAGCTCCTTGCTTTCAGTGATAGGGCAGAATTTAAGAAACTCAACTACCAAGTAACTGGTGCTTCTTTGGGTTCTCACTTCTGTCACCTGGCGTGGATCAACATACCCAAGAAACAAGGAAGGCTGGGGGCCATGCACATTCCCTTGATATGAGAGCCCGAGTGCACCGTTGCTCAGTACTGTGGGGTCTTAAAGGCTGATGAGGGCTTCTCATTCAGGAACCTTTTTACTATTGATGGTAAAGGTATCTTTCCACAGATTACCATAAACGACCTTCCTGTTGGCCGCTCTGTGGATGAGACACTGAGACTAGTTCAGGCCTTTCCGCTTCACTGACACATATGGGGACGTGCCAGCTGGCTGGAAGCCTGGTGCTGATACCAAGAAGCCTGATGCCCAGAGCAAAGAGTATTTCTCTAATCAGAAGTGAGTGCTGGGCCATTTTAGGGCCAGGCTGCAGTAGGTGGCCATAAGAACATAACCTCTTTTGTACTGTTGTCATGAAAGCACACTTTACTTGGTCCAGATGTGTGGGACAGCACTGGCCTTTCCTGCAGGGGTTGGGAGGCCGGCCTTTCTTCCTCTGAAGAAGGCCTGAGCTGTGTTCTGGAGCAGGCTAGCTGATGTGTGCAGTAGTAGGGTATCACTTTTGATCTTTTGTAGTTTTATTAAACTTGAGCTGAGAAAAAACATCAAATTGATGGACATACTTTAGGATTCCCTAAACTGTGCTCAAAGCTGTCATTGTCATGAAAAACAAAGTCTGGAAAACACCGGAAGAGATGAGATGTAATGACTAAAGGCAATGTGGGATCCTCAAGCCAAAAAAGGACACTAATGGAAAACTAGTGAAACTTGAAGTGTGGGCTTTAGTTATTAGTAATGTGCCATTCAGGTGGCTCAGTGGTCAGGAATCCGCCTGCCAATTCAGGAGATACAGGAGATGCAGGTTTAATCCCTGGGTCAGGATTACTCACTACTCACTCTAGTAGTCTTGCCTGGGAAATCCCATGGACAGAGGAACCTGGTGGGCTACAGTTCATGGGATTGCAGAGAGTTGGACAGGACTTAGTGACTGAGCCTGCAGGCATACTGGCTTCTTAGTTGTACATGCTATTATAAGATGTTAACAATAGGGGATATTGGATGAGGGGTGTCTGGGTACTCCCTGTACCATTTTTGTAACCTTTTCTGTAAATCTGAAACTATTTTTACAATAAAGCTTGATAAAAAGTCTTTATTTTTATTTTATTTTCATTTTAAGAAGTGGCACATTTGTGATGTTTTCTCTCCTCTGTGTGAAATTTGTGGCTAAGATGGCAATATTTCTACATTTATTTGAGGGGATTCAAGATCACACCTAATGAATTTAGCTGCTATTCAATCTTTGAGGCTTAGAATGAATTCTCAGGAGAGAGAATGTGGTAATAGAGGAATTAAAAATTGATTATAAGTAAAGTCTAAGGATTTTAAAGGTAGAATGGAGGTGGAGCCGATAGATTGGTAAAATGATGGTTGGAAAATACTTAAATTCTGCATTGGATCCATGAACTGTATTCTATACATTTGTCATAGAATATTCATTCTTCAACTATACTACTTCCTTTTTCTTTTTAGGGTTTTAGTGTAGAAACTTTGGTAATCATCAGGGAAACAAAATTTACATAAGTGCACATCTCTCATATGAATGTTGAGATAAGTGGGAGAAAATATGATCAGGAAATGGCCTGTGAGTCTATTTTCACATTAAAATACTTAGGAAACTTAAACTTGCAAGTGGTGTGTACTAGCAGTGTGATACTGCTGCTGCTGCTAAGTCACTTCAGTCGTGTCTGACTCTGTGCGACCCCATAGATGGCAGCCCACCATGCTCCCCCGTCCCTGGGATTCTCCAGGCAAGAACACTGGAGTGGGTTGCCATTTCCTTCTCCAATGCATGAAAGTGAAAAGTGAAAGTGAAGTCGCTCAGCCGTGTCCAACTCTTAGTGACCCCATGGACTGCAGCCCACCAGGCTCCTCCGTCCATGGGATTTTCCAGGCAAGAGTACTGGAGTGGGGTGCCATTGCCTTCTCCGAGCAGTGTGATACTACTGGTAACAAAATTGTAATAGAAGTATAGTATCTAGACAAGAGGAGATGAAAAAGGTTTTCTTCTAGAACATCTCTTAGTCTCTCCCTTTTCTTGCCACCCTTATGTTTATTCTTAATGCCTTATATTTTTAAAAATTTTTCATCAGTAAATATGTAATGAATTCCCTCTCCGTTATCTTTACTGAAATATTGGTTTCGGTTCTGGGCATTTTTTTTTTCAGTCAGGCTCCTCTGTACGTGAGATTCTCCAGGCAAGAATACCGGAGTGGGCTGCTGTGCCCTCCTCCAGGGGATCTTCCAGACCCAGGGATCAAACCTGCGTCTCTTATGTCTGCTGCATTGACAGGCGAGTTCTTTACAGGTAGCGCCACCTGGGAAGCCCTAAATGTTTATAAGATTCCAGCAAATGTTTGTTGATTAAACATGTCCCTTGCTTCAAAACTACAATAAAATTGAGTAACTTGCAGTCAGTGATAATCACAATTTTCTCAAGTTATTCCAAGCTCAAAGCCTAGGAGTTATCTTTGACTTTTTTTTTGCACTTTTTTTTTTTTTAATTGAAGGATAATTGCTTTACAGAATTTTGCTGTTTTCTGTCAAACATCAACAAGAATTAGCCATAGGTACACACATGTCCCCTCCCTCCCAAACCATCTTCTCATCTTCCTCCCCATCCCACCCTTGTAGATTGACACAGAGCCCCTGTTTTTATCCTCCATTTTCAATTTCTAGTGTGTTTCTATATCATTCAACATATTTGTTATCTATTGCTGAGTCTCAGATTAGCCTAAAGCATGGTGGATTAAGACAATGAGTTCTTATCATCTCATGCAACTTCTGTAGAAGTTGCAGTCAGTATGTTGCTGGGGCTGTGGGATCCTCTTGGATCCTCTTCCAAGCTCACTTCCAGCTTGGCAAGTGATTTCAGTTGGCAGGAGGACTCAAACCCTCAGCATGTGGATCTCCATAGGGCTGCTGGAGTGTCCTCAAGTTACAGCAGTTCAGTTCTCCCCAAAATGAGTGATCCGAGAGACAAAAAGTCCCAATGTTTTTTTATGAGCTAGTCTGAGAAGTTAAGCACTAAGCTAAGCTAAGCTAAGTCGCTTCAGTCGTGTCCAACTCTGTGCGACCCCAGAGACGGCAGCCCACCAGGCTCCCCTGTCCCTGGGATTCTCCAGGCAAGAACACTGGAGTGGGTTGCCATTGCCTTCTCCAATACATGAAAGTGAAAAGTAAAAGTGAAGTCGCTCAGTTGTGTCCGACTCAGCGACCCCATGGACTTCAGCCTACCAGGCTCCTCCATCCATGGGATTTTCCAGGCAAGAGTACTGGAGTGGGGTGCCATTGCCCATCACTTGTTAAAAAGGGCTTGCCAGG
>NW_011494933.1:832144-856559 GCF_000754665.1 Bison bison bison
TTCGATCCCTGGGTTGGGAAGATCCCCTGGAGGAGGGCATGGTAACCCATTCCAGCATTCTTGCCTGGAGAATCCCAAGAGCCCGGTGGGCTATAGTCCATAGCATTGCAAAAAGTCAGACATGACTGAAGCTACTTGGCACGCACAAGCATGCAGTTGTTAGAAGTGAGTTATTAACTTCAGCTCATACAAAAAGGGAGGGAAATTAAGCTTCATCTCTTAAAGAGGGAAATGCAAGTGTTTGTCAACCTAAGTTAAAGCTGCCACAATCAGAATGGGTGAGGCTGTGTTGCAGTTACAAACAGTCCAAAGTCTCAGTGGCTTAAAATCAGAAAGGTTTGTTTCTCGCCATGCTCTTGGCCATTTACGGACTCAGACCAGTGAGACTTTCACGTTTGTAATGTTTCTAGGCAACATGAAAGGAGAAGGGAAGGCAGAGAATCAATCACACTTGTTATTAAAGGCTTCCATTTTGAAGTGGGCCTTGTCACATTGCTTCATATTTCTGGAACCAAAGCAAGTTGCATGGCCATGCATAACTTCAAAAGGGTGGGCAAGTGGAACCATGCTATGTGTTTAGGAGGAGAATCAGATATGTCAACAAACAGCACTAAAGGATTTATATAGTTATAATGTTATAACCTTTTTTCTTTTCTTACAGTTTTACATCTACCTTTTCTCTATTGTCATACTGCTAATCTAAGACAACATATCTGTGTTGTCTCCCCACTTTTCTAATTCCCCCTTTCCAGTCAAGTGAGTATGTTCCTGAGAGGTTAAATTTAATGAAATTGTGTTTTCTCCACGTTAGTCACCTGCTACAGAGACTGTAATGCCTTACCCAGGTCAACTTCCTCATCCCTGGGCAGCATACAATGTCTGTTACATTTAGCATGCTCCTCTCTATTTTTTTCATGCTATTTCATACTGTGGATGATATTTCCTTCATATCCATCCTTTAAGACACATTTCAGTTTTTATTTTTTACAGGAGCTTTTCTTCTAGAACATCTACCAGTCTCTCTCTTTTCTTGCCACCCTTGATGTTTATTTTTAGTGCCTTATATTTTTAAGAATTGTTCATTAGTAAATGTGTAATGAATTCCTACTACATACCATACATAGGCCCTGTTCTAGGTGCTGGGGTAAGAGCAGTAAACAAAGCAGATCCAAGTTTTTACTCGCAGAGCTTATAGATTTTAATGGCAGAAAAAAGATACCAAGTAATGTTGGAGTTGTCAGAGGAGCAGGACTACTGCCCAAATTCAAATCACAAATAGTTAGGTGGAGGGGATTTCAAGGATGAGCTGGGACCTGTGGGAATGGGTTGGAATTTGCATTGCTTTCTCCCTGATTCCCACAGTTCACCTTTGAAGACAGAGGTGATCTGCCCGAGGAGCCAGTCCTTTGTCACAGACTCAGGAGTTGCTGAATTGGAAGGGAAGCCCTGGAGCTGAAGGTCGGGACCTGGCTGCTGCCCCACACGTACAAGATGAGCTGACAGGAGAGGCGACAGCGTGCGCGATGTGCAGCAATGCCCTGTACCCTGCACCGGCCCTCCTGGTGTAAAAGAATATGACCGCTTCCACCTGTCAGATCTCAGGCAGAACGCCTCTGTGGCTCTTGCTATCCCAGAACTCTGCAGGGAAGGGAGTGAAAATGTTCTACCAGCTTAACCAAGTTGACAGCATAGAAACCAACCACAATAAGTAGATTATATGGGATGTTAAAGTCTATAAGTGCTGTGGAGAAAAATAAGGAAGAGGATGAAAAGTCTTTGAGGGGTAGGAATTGTAATTTTAAAGAGTGTTCACGGAAGGTCTCACTGAGCAGGTAACATTAGGTCAAAGACTTGAAGGAGGTGTGGGAGTGAAACATGCTGCTATCTGGAAGAATGGTCTCAGCGACCAGTGCTCCCTGAATGGCACCAAACCTGTGTGATGGACACCCTTGTCCCAGGCTCCCAGTGAGCCCCATTCACTTCTCTCTCCCTTCTGCAGTTTCCTTCCCTGGAGTGGTGAAGAGTTGAGATGTTACTTCTGTGGTTAGGTAATAAAAGACTCTGACCTGTGTCTTGCCCCATTCTTTCTCTTAATCCTGTATTGGAGAGGTGTATGTGGCAAAGAACAGAGAATGACCTATGGCCCACATCCAGTAAGGAACTGAGGCTGTCAGACCAATAGCTCACAGAATCCTGTCAACAGCCAGGTAAGCAAGCTTGGAAATGAATCTTTAAACAAGCTGAGCCTTGAGATGACTATAGCTGTAGCTGTTTATTGCAGTCTGTGACAGACGCTGAAGCAGAGAATCCAGCTAGGTCATACCTAGATTTCCTGACCTACAGAAAGCGTGTGAGATGAGGTTTTTTTAAGTGAGTAAGTTTGGGGGTAATTTGCTATTCAGCCATCAATAACTCACATACTTGGTAAAGTCAAGGAACAGAAACAAGATCAGTTTGGCTGGAGTGGAGTAAGGAAGTAGGAAGTGAAGTTAGAAAGGTAATAAGCTACCTAGTGCCTTATAAGTCATTGTTCAGTTTTTAGGTTTTCTGTTTGAGGAAATTTGGTAGCCATTGGAGAGTTTTGAATAGAGAAGTGACATGATATGACTTTGGATTTACTTGTTGAAAAGTCATGTCAATGACTGAGCAGAGAAAGAGCAGTGGTGGAAATAGGGTTGGAGCAGGAAAAACTAGTTAAGCTAGTGCACTGATTCAGATGAGAGTGATGCTGGCCAAGTGGTACTAGCGGAGGAAATACATGATTCAACTCTGGATGTATTTTTATGGTAGAGTGGACAGTATTTGATGCCAGATTGGATACAGGATATAAGAGAAAGGGGATGGTATGAGAAAAATGGCTCCAAGATTTTCGATTATTTGCTGAGATGATGACTAAGGAGTAACAAGTTTGAGGGGAGGTGTACTCAGGAACATAGTTTGGTATGTGTTAAGTTTGAGATGCGATTTAAACATTCACATAGAATTGTTAATTGTTGAGTGAGGAGTTCACTATATGAGTACGGAGTTCTGGGGAGAGAGCTGGGCTGGAGAAACAAATATGGGAACTGTCACAGTGCCACTTAGAGCCACAAGATGCTAATATCAGGGGACAACATATAGACAGAAAATAGTATCAAAGAGTGAGCCCTTGGGCATGTCCACATTTATCTACCAGGAAAACTATCAGGAGCCAGGTGAGGAGATTGAGAAGTGAAGTAAGGAGGCATGTGGTATCCTGAAAGTCGAGAAAGGTTTTCAAATAAAAGGGAGTGATGGTACTCATGGTACGAGTAAAATGGGAGTTGAGCAATGACCGTCGGATTTACTGTGTGGAGGTCAGTTAAGAATAGGACCTTGTTAAGAATAGTTTCATATAGAAACAGACTCACAGACATAGAGAAGAGTCTTGTGGTGGCCATGGGGCAGGGAGTGGGTATTGGAGAGATGGATTGGGAGTTTGAGATTAGAAGATACAAACTGTTATAAATAGAATGGATAAACAATAAGGCCCTACTGTATAGCACAGGGAGCTGTCTTCAATATCCTGTGATAAACTATAATAGGAAAGAATGTGAAAAAAAGAAACAAAATATAGGTAACTGAGTCACTTTGCTGCACATCAGAAACTAACACAACATTGTAAATCAGCAATACGTTAATAAAATTAAAAAAAAAGAATAGTTTCAGAATGGAAGGAGTACAGTCAGTGACCATGAATTTGGATGACTCATCTGAGGAATTATACTATAAAGGGGATGAGAAATAGGACAGTATTTCAGAGAATAAGCATGGGAGAATGGAAAGTGTCTTTGTATTCTGATGGGAACGATCCAGTAGAAATGAAGAAAACTGGTTATGCAAGAGAGAGCTGGTGAATTACCTGGTTGATGAGATGGGATCTTGTGCAGGAAGCAGGAGTAGCTTAAATGGTAGTTCAAGCAGTTCATCCATCGAAGCAGGAGTAAGAGGGTACAGATACTGGTGAGTGATGTGCTGTGTGAACTTTTGAATGATCTCTTCTATTCATTTTCACCCTTTTTTCAGAGTAATACAAAGCAAGGTCATCAACGGAGTGTGAGGATAAAGGAGGGAGTGTTGGATATTTGAGGACAGAGGAGAAGTTATAGTTAGGAGACAGTGTGAATAGACTAAGAAATGTAGCAGGGTTCTTGGGTCACACAAGGGGCTCACTTCAGTTCTTGTAATGAATTTAAATGCATTAAAACAACAACAACAACTGGGGGCTTCCCAGGTTGCACTAGTGGTAAAGAAAGCCCCTGCCAATGCAGGAGACGTAAGAGACCTGGGTTTGATCCCTGGGTCAGGAAGACCCCCTGGAGGAGGGCATGGCAACCCACTGCAGTATTCTTGCCTGCTGCTGCTGCTGCTGCTGCTGCTGCTAAGTTGCGACAGTCGTGTCCGACTCTGTGCGACTGCATAGACGGCAGCCCACCAGGCTCAACCGTCCCTGGGATTCTCCAGGCAAGAACACTGGAGTGGGTTGCCATTTCCTTCTCCAATGCATGAAAGTGAAAAGTGAAAGGGAAGTCGCTCAGTCGTGTCCAACTCTTTGCGACCCCATGGACTGCAGCCCACCAGGCTTCTCCGTCCACAGGATTTTCCAGGCAAGAGTACTGGAGTGGGGTGACATTGCCTTCTCTGATTCTTGCCTGGAGTATCCCATTGACAGAGGAGCCTGATGGGCTACAGTCCATAGGGTCGCAGAAAAGTCAGATACGACTGAATTGGCTTAGCATGCACAAATAAAAAACTAGCACGATTGTGTATTTTTCCACAGCAAGCTTAGCTGCAAAGGTGTAGGTGTAAAGCTGACAGAGAGTTGGAATTAACTCAGGTTGAGGTTTGCCAAAAAAGTAAACAAAGTGAAAGAAGGCAAAGGAAAAAAAATAGATCACCTTAATTTGCCATGAAATTTAAGCTAGGTGAAGAGGGATGACAACACATGAGCTGAGTGAGGATCACTGAAAATGTAAATAGGATGAATGAATTTTGAGGTGACGGTGAGTCAATTTTGGAGGCGGGGCACTGGAGTAAATGACTTGAAATATCTATAACACACACATATATTGGGAGGTTTAGCAAGAAACCTGCTGAGACGTTTTTTGGTTAGGATGACAAACTGGAGTTGCTGGGCGTTCAGTGATCTTAAATTGGCCTCCATCACCTCAAGAATGATTGCTTGCCTTGGTTGTAGAAATGTGCATATCAGTGAGATGTTACACTCTTGTTTTATTAAATATTTAACATCTCAAAGCTTTTTCTTTCCTTCTCAGACAGACAACATGTAATCCTTGATTTTTGGTTTAATCTATTTACTAATTAAGGCCTTAAAATTTTTTTTTTACTTGCTGCCTTTATGCAAAATAAAATTATTTAATACATAATATATAAATATAGTATATTAAATTAAAAGATCTTATTACTGTTTTATAGTATATAAGCTAATATTTAGAAAATAGCTAATGCTTATATACTTGACATTAATGTAAGTTGAAAATGGTCACTTGCTAAAATTCTCTTTGTTTTCCTTTATTTTCTCTTATAATAGACTTTATAGATGTTTGTGATGTCAAACATTTACTCTAGTGCTCTAAATATTATTAATACCTGTATCAGTGAAAAGATAAGCTTTGTGTTTATGTAAAACTTAATAGGATGAAAAAGCCAAGCATTCTTTTTTTTATGAGGCCACTAGGTGGCACTGGTACCCTATTAAGTCTGTCTAACACTAGTTTTTGGTTTTTTTTTTCTTTTCTTTTTTTAGTGTTGGAGTATAGTTAATGTCCCCTGGAGAAGGGAATGGCAGCCCACTCCAGTATTCTTGTCTGGAAAATCCCATGGACAGAGGAGCTTGGTGGGCTACAGCCCATGGGGTGGCAAAGAGTCAGACATGACTGAGCATGCATACACTGCATAGTTAATTTGCAATGTTTCAATTTCAGGTGTATAGCAAAAGTGATCAGTTATATACATACATACATGTATTGACATATACATACGACTATATTTAAAATAGATAACCAGCAAGGACCTACTGTCTAGCAAAGGGAACTCTACTCATTGTAGTAACCTAGATGGGAAAAGAATTTGAACTAGTATGTTTAAAATTAAATACATTCATTTATTATTGCACATAAGTGTTTATACATTTATTGAATGTGTGGATAATAATGTGAAAATGTCAGAATATATAATGGCTCTACAAACCTACCCTCTGGACTTCAGTTTTATACAGTAAATATCCATACTGAATGTTAAAAACCTTATAAAAGGAACAACTTTTCCCAGATGCAGATTCTAAGAATATAATTGAAATATCGTGCACTTTTATATGCAAATTTGATGTATGGGTTTTAAAAATGCTATATTAATCAAGTAGAGATTTAATTTATTACCTATTATCTAAAGTGTTTAGGTTGATACATTTTTAATCTGGACTGTATGGAAGTGGAGAGTTATTCTCTTGGAGAAATGAAGTATTTTTGCTCAATTTACCAGAGGACAAGGATGTAATCATATTCATCTTATCCATAGCAATACTTGATCCGTGAATGTGAGTGAGTGTTGAATGAGGAAACTGTGACGGTAAAAGTGAAAAAAAAATTTGTTGGAAATTATACACAGCATTAAAAAGGAAAATTTCCAGCTAGTATATTAAAGCAAAAATGTATTTTTTGATTTGGGGCATATCTTACCTCTGTCTTTGCCAAAAGTTTTAAATTGAGAGTTTTCTTTCCCTCCTGTGGCAATATATTTCAAGTTTTTATAACAGAAATCATTTTACAGAGAACATTTTGTGACAAGCTTTGGAACTGATTGCTATTAGTCAATGTTCATAATTGAAATAGATCTTCACTGTCTTAAATCTCAATATCAGAGGTTTACATCTTCTTGAGACTGTAAGGACTATATTAAGTAACTTCGATTTGATCTTCAAATAACTGACAGGACTCATGGAATGTTCTGAAAAATTTTAGCTTGAGCTGAATCTAGAAAAATCTTAACACTCTTTTTTAAAGTGAAAATGAAAGAATTTACGTGGTATGAAAATACCCCAGTTTACTATATAAGATGTTTTAGTAGGTGTTTATTTATTCTCTCCAAGTAAATTTATAGAGAATCAAGTAGAATTAATATCAGAGAAACGGCTTTTGTATTTCTTTAATTTAAAATCCTTTTACTTCTATGGTAATTTATACAAATGGATAATATGTCTTATAAATCAGAAGAGTCCTGAAAGAAATCCCTGGAATTCAGTACATTTGATAAAAGCAATGAAAATTTTGAAATACTCATCATTCCTTTTTAAAAACAAAATATTTATTTTTTAATTGAAGGATAATTGCTTTACAGAATTTTGTTGTTTTCTGCCAAACATCAACATGAATCAGCCATAGGTATACATACGTCCCCTCCTTCTTGAACCTCCCTCCCATCTCCCTCTCCATTTCACCAGTCTAGGTTATTATAGAGCCCCTGTTTGAGTTCCCTGAGTGATACAGCAAATTTGCATTGACTGTTTTACATGTGGTAATTAAGTTTCCATGTTACTCTCCCCATATATTTCACCCTCTTCTTCCTCCCTTCCCACACTGCTGTGTCCATAAGTCTTTTCTCTATTGCTGTTTCTTCATTGCTGCCCTGCAAATAAATCTTTCTAGATACCACATATATGCATTAGTATGGAATATTTATCTTTCTCTGACTTAGTTCACTCTGTATAATATGCTGTAGGTTCATCCACCTCATTAGAACTGATTCAAATGTGTTTTTTATGGCTGAGCATTATTCCTTTGTGTATATTACCACAGCTTCTTTATTCATTCATCTTTTGATGGCCATCTAGGTTGCTTCCATGTTCTACCTATTGTAAATCGTGCTGCAATGAACATTGGGGTACACGTGTCTTTTTCAATTTTGGTTTCTTCAAGGTATATCCCTAGTAGTGGGATTGCTGGGTCATATGGTGGTTTTATTCTTGTTTTTTTTAAGGACTCTCCATACCCTCTTCCACAGTGGCTGTATCAATTTACATTCCCACCAACAGTGCAAGAGTGTTCCCTTTTCTCCACAACCTCTCTAGCATTTATTGTTTGTAGACTTTTTGATGATGGCCATTCTGACCAGGGGTGAGGTGATATCTGATTGTAGTTTTGATTTGCATTTCTCTAATAATGAGCAATCATCTTTCTTTAAAGTACTGAACAGTAATGACTGAGGAGGTCTAAAGATGGAAATATGAGCAGACACTAAAGGGATTCTGAAAAGAACAATTATTTGTTATTATCACCTTCTAGAGGTAGTAATTATAATAATAGTGATAATAATGGTAATAACTAATATTTATTGTTGTGCTCATTAACTCATTTCTTTGTCTCAACAATTGAATGAAATTGTACTATTATCTCCATTTACTGATGAGTAAATTGAAGCACAGGAAAATAATATAATTAACCCAAGGTTAGCTCTGGGATTTGAGTGTAGTCTCGCTGAGGTCCCCATTTCTAACTGCCATGTGTTGTAAAGGAGGAAGAATGATATTAGGTATAAGGTAAATTTAAATCTGAGCTCAAATCTTAAATTTTTGACTTTGCTTCTGGTGTGACATTGGTTTAGTTATCTGTCCTTTCCATACCTGTTTCTTCATCTATAAAAGAAGCTAGAAATATCTCCTTTTAGAATAATTGTTCAGGTAATTTATACAAATAGTTTAGTAAATATAAAACACTACTTAAAGGCTAGAGGTGTTTTTTCATCTTATATTTTAAAAAGTTACTTTGCTAATTTTAGTTCTTTGTTAGAAATTCATTATTATTTAAAATCTGAACTTGTTTTTTATTATTTAGAAGAGAGACATTTTTTTAAAGTCTTTGCATGATTGCAGAAATATATATCTTTACCAAATTTATTGATTGGTAAAAATTATACTTTTTTCTAAGGCTTAAATGGAAGAAAATATGCCATGTTAAAACTATCATCCTTTGCCTTTATTCTTCCCCATTTATTGCTAAATTAATTCAGCAAGTATTTATTGAGTGCCTATTACATGTCAGAGATGGCATACAAGAATGTGGGGATACAGTGATGAAAGAAAACAAATGCATTTGCCTTCATGAAGTTTATTTGAGTAGGAGAAGACAACAATGCTGTTAAATCAGTAAGCTACACAATTAGTTATAAGATTATGGGTACTATGGCAAAACACAAATTAGATCAGGGAAATGGGAATCAGGAGAACCGAGGGAAGTGAAATTTTCTGTAAGGTTGTTGGTGCTGGCTTTTTTTTTTTTTTAAACATGATATTTGAGCAGGGACTCAGAAAAACTGTAGGAGCTGACCATGTGGACAATTGAGGGAACATCAGCACAGAGGCTGTATGTTAGTCATCACTGAAGCCGGTGCAGCTGCCGAAGAGGGAGGGAGGTGCGAGGTGAACCATCATCTCCAAGGCAATGAACATCAGGTCACGGAAGACCTCAAACTCTGGAAAGGAGAGCTGCTGCAGGATATTTAACACAGGAGTACTTAATCTGTAAAAAGGTTGTTTTGGGTATAGAGTTGACAGATTATTAGGACAGAGATGGAAGCAGGGAAGATATCCAAGTTAAAGAAGAGGTTATCTCAGAGCAGCTGTGGAGTTGGTGTCTTGACAGATTGAATGTGGGGTGTGCTAATCAAGAGAGTGATTGTCCCAACATAGCTACAGGTTCAGCCCACACTCAGGGCAATATTACACAAGGGCATGACTCTCCAGGTGTGTCCACCATAGGATGGAACAGCTTATTTCTTAGGAAGATAAAAATCTGCAAGTGTGCTCCATCTGCACACTCATGCCTAGTGAATCACCATGCCTATCCCTCCTCTTCCTAACTGAGGAAGTCTAGCTGTACTCTTGACCCTGGCTGTTTGTTCTTCTGTGCATCTCCATTGTTGCTAATTGAACCTGGGATAGACTGCTTATACAGTGGGTATAATTTACAACCTGTGCAGAAATGTAGCTTTGTTTAGTTTTCAATGACTGTCCCATTTTAGATCTATTTCATCACTTTAGGGATTTTTAATTCTGTTTTAGAAACAATGAAGAATTAAGCCAAAGACTTTTGAATTGTGGTACTGGAGAAGACTCTTGAGAGTCCCTTGGACTGCAAGGAGGTCAAACCAGTCAATCCTAAAGGAAATTAACACCAAATATTCATTAGAAGCACTGATGCTGAAGCTGAAGCTGAAGCTCTAATACTTTGGACACCTGATGCAAAGTGCCAACTCACTGGAAAAGACCTTGATGCTGAAAAGATTGAAGGCAAAAGAAGGGGGTGGCAGAAGACGAGATGGTTAGATAGCATCACTGACTCAATGGACATGAATCTGAGTAAACTCCAGGAGACAATAGAGTATACGGGCGCCTGGTATGCTGCAGTGCATGGGGTTTCAAAGAGTCGGACACGACTTAGCAAATGGACAGCAATAGAAACACCAAATTAAGAATGCTTCTCTCCTTTCTCGTCAGGGTGATCTTGGACATGAGGAAGAAGGTGACACCGGGCCTCAGATGTATCTGTCTTCTGCTGGCACTGGATGAGTCTCATCAAGTTTAGCCTTTGGTGAGTGGGCTCTGGCGTCCATGGTCTGGGCTCTTCATATCCTGCAGTCATCAGTCTGCACAGGTCATTAGATGTCCTCCTGGTCCTAGCTTACAGTCCCTTTGGATCCAAAAGGCCCGTTCTTAGTGATTTCTGTAGCTTCCCATGGAGAATGAGAACTTTTATATATTCTCCTGAGCCACTGTGGAACCTGTGCAGTCTTAGATTGCATGCCTAGAACACCATGTCACTGTTTTGTTCCTGAACCATTAGTGGGCAGAGCACACAGAGGAGGTTGCTGTTTGGCAAACCTTTATTTGGAAAGTAGGACACAGCTTTCTCTCTTCTTGGAGCCTCAGTTTTAGAGAAAATCTCTCATCCTGAACTCATACCCATGTTTGCCTCTCTTCTCCCTTTCCAGTATTTCTTCATCTCCAGCCAGGCAATGTCCAGTCTGGGAGTGGAATAGGAAGATGATAGAAGGTATAGTCTGGCTTTCTATCTGTTTTCTTTCTAGCCTATTACTTATGGCATAAGTTTTGGCTTATGGTACATAAATTACTTTCAACTTCTATGCCAGTGATTCTCACATTTTACAAAATTATTGACGACTCCAAAATTTATAAAGGTTATATCTATCAATATTTACTGTACTAGAAATTCAAACTGAGGAACCAAAAATATTAATTTGTTTAAGAACAAGAGCAAACCCATAACAAGGTCATAGTTTTAATAAAATATAACTGTTTTCCAAAACAAAAAAGTTAGTGAAAAGGGTGATGTTGTGTTACATCTTTGTAAATCTCTTTAATCTTTGGCTTAGTAGAAGATCAGTTCGGTTCAGTTGCTCAGTTGTGTCCGACTCTTTGTGACCCCATGAATCGCAGCACGCCAGGCCTCCCTGTCCATTACCAGCTCCTGGAGTTTACCCAAACTCATGTCCATCGAGTCAATGATGCCATCCAGCCATCTCATCCTCTGTCGTCCCCTTCTCCTCCTGCCCTCAATCCCTCTGAGCATCAGGGTCTTTTCCACTGAGTCAGCTCTTCGCATGAGGGGGCCAAAGTACTGGAGTTTCAGCTTTAGCATCAGGCCTTCCAGTGAACACCCAGGACTGATATCCTTTAGAATGGACTGGTTGGATCTCCTTGCAGTCCAAGGGACTCTCAGGAGTCTTCTCCAACATCACTGTTCAAAAGCATCAATTCTTCAGTGCTCAGCTTTCTTTATAGTCCAACTCTCACATCCATACATGACCACTGGAAAAACCATAGCCTTGACTAGACTGACCTTTGTTGGCAAAGTGATGTCTCTGCTTTTGAATATGCTATCTAGGTTGGTCATAACTTTCCTTAAGTTTCCATAACTTTTCCTTAAGGAGTAAGTGTCTTTTATTTTTTGTTGTTGTTGTTGTTGGATTGATTCCTTTATTATGTAATGCCCTTCTTTGCTTCTTATTATGGCCTTCATTTCAAAGTCTATTGTCTTCTACATTAAATAAATGTAGGTACTCTAGTTTCCTTTTGATTTCTATTTCCACGAAGCATCTTTTTTCCATCCTTTCACTTTTATTTTAATTTCATGGCTGCAGTCACCATCTGCAGTGATTTTGGAGCCCCCCAAAATAAAGTCTGACACTGTTTCCACTGTTTCCCCATCTATTTCCCATGAAGTGATGGGACCGGATGCCATGATCTTCGTTTTCTGAATGTTGAGCTTTAAGCCAACTTTTTCCAGTCTCCTCTTTCACTTTCATCAAGAGGCTTTTTAGTTCCTCTTCACTTTCTGCCATAAGGGTGGTGTCATCTGCATATCTGAGGTATTGATATTTCTCCCAGCAATCTTGATTCCAGCTTGTGCTTCATCCAGCCCAGTGTTTCTCATGATGTACTCTGCATATAAACTAAAGAAACAGGGTGACAATATACAGCCTTGACATACTCCTTTTCCTATTTGGAACCAGTCTGTTGTTCCACGTCCAGTTCTAACTATTGCTTCCTGATCTGCATATAGGTTTCTCAAGAGGCAGGTCAGGTATTCCCATCTCTTTCCCATGCCTCTCAGGTATTCCCAGAGGCAGATGGGTCTGGTATTCCCATCTCTTTCCGAATTTTCCACAATTTATTGTGATCCACACAGTCAAAGGCTTTGGCATAGTCAATAAAGCAGAAATAGATGTTTTTCTGGAACTCTCTTGCTTTTTCGATGACACAGAGGATGTTGGAAATCTCTGGTTCCTCTGCCTTTTCTAAAACCAGCTTGAATATCTGGAAGTTCACGGTTCACGTATTGCTGAAGCCTGGCTTGGAGAATTTTGGGCATTACTTTACTGGCGTGTGAGATGAGTGCAATTGTGCGGTAGTTTGAGCATTTTTTGGGATTGCCTTTCTTTGGGATTGGAATGAAAACTGACCTTTTCCAGTCCTGTGGCCACTGCTGAGTTTTCCAAATTTGCTGGCATATTGAGTGCAGCACTTTCACAGCATCATCTTTCAGTATTTGAAAGAGCTCAACTGGAATTCCATCACCTCCACTAGCTTTGTTCATAGTGATGCTTTCTAAGGCCCACTTGACTTCACGTTACAGGATGTCTGGCTCTAGGTGAGTGATCACACCATCATGATTATCTTGGTTGTAAAGCTCTTTTTTGTACAGTTTTTCTGTGTATTCTTCCCATCTCTTGTTAATATCTTCTGCTTCTGTTAGGTCCATACCATTTATGTCCTTTATTGTCCCCATCTTTGCATGAAATGTTCCCTTGGTATCTCTAATTTTCTTGAAGAGATCTCTAGTCTTTCCCATTCTTTTGTTTTCCTCTATTTCTTTGCATTGATCACTGAGGAAGGCTTTCTTATCTCTCCTTGCTATTCTTTGGAACTCTGCATTCAGATGCTTATATCTTTCCTTTTCTCCTTTGCTTTTCACTTCTCTTCTTTTCACAGCTATTTGTAAGGCCTCCTCAGACAGCCATTTTGCTTCTTTGCATTTCTTTTCCATGGGGATGGTCTTGATCCCTGTCTCCTGTACAATGTCACGAACCTCATTCCATAGTTCATCAGGCATTCTGTCTATCAGATCTAATCCCTTAAATCTATTTCTCAGTTCCACTGTATAATCATAAGGGATTTGATTTAGGTCATACCTGAATGGTCTAGTGGTTTTCCCTACTTTCTTCAATTTAAGCCTGAATTTGGCAATAAGGAGTTCATGATCTGAGCCACAGTTAGCTCCCAGTCTTGTTTTTGCTGACTCTATAGAGCTTCTCCATCTTTGGCTGCAAAGAATATAATCAATCTGATGTCGGTGTTGACCATCTGGTGATGTCCATGTGTAGAGTCTTCTCTTGTGTTGTTGGAAGAGGTTTAGGTGGAAGACAGGTGGATTCTGATTTCTGTTTTTGCATTCAGTCTGTTTTGATGTTGCTTTTGGTGAAGTGTGTAGAGAAAATCTAAGCTTACCCAAATATGTGTTTGGGAAAGGGGAGTGTATGCTTATAGCCTTTCAGGTAATTGTGGATATTTTTCTTTGATACTATGCTAAAACTTGACAAGTGGTATTTTCTTAGAGGCTATTTGTAATGTGGAATCTGAAACCAAATCAAAGACCTTTTCACACTCTGCTACATTAAAAACTATTAGGGTATCTTGCCTAAGAATGGGTGTTTTACCATTATAATGGTTGCACTACATATAAAGATTTTTGTAACCTCATATATCAGTTGTTTGGAAAATACTCATTTACTATTCAGATCTGCCAAACATTGGTACATTTTAATATATAATATTAAAAGATCGTATTTGTTAATATCACCATCAGTCTCATCAGAGAAAGTATTTAAATAATAGTATGTGGTTAAGCTCCAAGTAATGCACACAAGATCTACAACATTCTAATTTTCACTTGAAAGCTCAAATTTTATCATTGGCAATAAATACTGTTATTTATTGTTAATTGTTTTTCTTAAAGTGACAGGCTCACTTTTTTCATTAATAAAAGTCTTAAAATTCTCAAGTTTGAATAATTGTAGTTCCTGCCATTCTTTTAAGTCAAAATGATGTTCTATGAGTGAGGCGAGTAGTTTTTGTCAGATTAAATAAATTAAAAAAGAAGTTCAATTTGCAACTCAAATAATTGCTCAGGTGCTTTTCCTTGAGACAGCTATCTACTTCAGTGTATGGTGGAGGTACTCCAGGTATGTGTCACATTTTGAACAGAGAAATATTAAAAAGATAGGTATTGAGGGGATGAAACTGAATGGTATTAATAATTCTTACTGCCTTGTTGCGTGTTTTCTTAACTGAAGCTGACTTTGTAAATGAGTGTGTGATGGTGGGGAGTACAGTGACCAGGAGACTTCTGTTAAAGCACCAGCAGTTTGACCCATTATTCTTGCAAAAACAGTGAAAATATCAGCACAATGACAAGGGAATATGATAAGCTGGTATTATTATGAAAATAGTTCTGACCATGCAGAGTCCCTGAAAAGGACTTGGGTCTGCCGGGGGACCACAGACTCTGCTTTGAGAGCCATGTAAGCACTAAGTAAGGCTCTGTATCGCCACAGAGGTCTTGCCTTCCAGTTAGTCTCCTGGATAACATCCACCAGCTGATGCTAAAATCAGTTGCCAATTACTGTTGGGCCTGAATATTTATACTTATTTTTTAAAAACTGATAGATTATTTCTGTTACTATTGGTACTAAGTAGTACATGCACTTGGAAATGAAAACTCAAATGCCTCTCCCTGGTCCTGCACTCCAGCCCCATTTATCAAAGGGAAGTAACCATTCATATCTGAGTTGTGTTGATTGCCTCCATAATACCAACTATCATTCACCTTATCATCTTGGTTTGTCAACTTGAAGCATCCTCTGTAGGTTCACACATGAAGGACGAGAGGTTTGGCTCATTTAGACCCTTATTCTTTGATGTGTGTAAATGTTTAACTCATTTACCGTCTTGGGCATCTTCCTATTTTTTTAAAGTGTGTATTTATATTTTGTTTTTTGTTCCTTTGGTTATGTTTGTGGCCTTAAATAATGTATTTAAAACTAGATTTCTGCTGAACTTACCACAGGCCAAAAGCAGACCAGAGTATTCTCCAAACAGAAGTGAGGGAGGAGGGATTGAAATACTCAGACCCCACTCCTGCCTCCAGCTTTCCCACCTAGATAATTTGTGGCTCCTGCCTGTAGCAGAATGTGAGAGACAGAGAGAGCCACATGTCATAATAAATGGTGATAAAATGGAACAAGGGAAGGAGCTGGTACCAACAATCTCATTTGGCTTCTTCCACTGAAGGATTGGGAAATTGAGGCCCTAAAGGAAAACTGACTGACTCAGTGTTGTTTTGGTTAAGAACCGATATCAGGGCCAACATCTATATTAGTCCAGTCGATTCTGTCTGTGATTCCAGTTGTACTTAGGGTATCCTTAATTGGGGATAGAAGCAACATGGTTTCATCAAGTTGGTCCCAGGTGGGAATGAAAATTGGTATTACATTTTCATAGCTTTTTATTGTTTTTAAAATTAGAGTCTTTAACTTCTTTTAAATTTGTCAATTTATTTATATGTCTGTAAAGCAGACCCTTTGTTTTTGATAGTATGTGTTTTGTGGGTTTTTAAAAGTTTTGTTTACTTTGAAAGACATAAATTAAGTTCTAAAAAAATACACTGTAGCCCTAAGAGTATATCGCATTTTGAGCTTGCATTTCTGTTTAAACTGGTTGAAACTGAAAAATTCAGATTGAGAATAGTATTTACCAAATAGAGAAAAGAAGACCAATCTTTCTGGTCCAACTGTATAAATTATGCATAATATTTAAGAGCAAGATCTGCCTTCCATTTCACTTACTGATTTGAAGAAGAGCATTTTGGCATCAGAAATGCAGACAGCAGGCATTTCCTACACCTAATTTATTCCCTCATAACCAAGAAACAGCTTGATATAGACGGTTTTATGTAAGATTTGTCACAGATCCTGGGTGCTTTGGAAATGTTTCACATTTCATTCAGTTTAATTCTGTTTTCTATATGAAAAAGTGTGGGTAAATACATTCTTCCTAGCAATATCTTGGAGACTTTATACTGTGAGTATTTAATTTGTGAAATTTGCTTTAACTTCTGTGGAAGGAATTGATAGGCAAATAAAATATTTGACCTGAATCTGGCTAGTGGATGTCTTTTTTAAACACTGACACTATTCATGATTCTTCTTTTTCTAAAAAGGGGATAGTGAAAATATAGCAGGTTCCAATTTTAGTGATCTATTAATCTTTGTGTCTATAACTTTCGGGAATAGACTGAGAAATGATAGAAACTCAATGAGTAAGATAAGTACAGGATTAAAGGGAGAAGGTGGAAGTGGAGGGCAAGAATAAATTTCACCTGCTAATAAATAAATGAATACATTTTTGTGACTTTTGTTAAGAAATTGAATATATAGAGAACTGTGTAGACAATAAATTGAGGACAAAATAGCAGGAACTTGTAGTAGCACTGGATGGGGAGAAATGGCCCTTAAATTCTCTTAGCTACCATTGGCCACAGGTGAAAGGCTTACTCAAAGTAAATTCTAGGTTTTTCTGGGAATGGAATCAATGACACATTGTGTCTTTAGCTCTTATCCTCAAAGCATAAATTAATGGCTTGACCTTATAAAATTTAGTTTGCTTTTAGGTAAAGTGAAAAGAAGTTAAACATGTCAAGCCAACACAAATAATTTCTTATCCACCACAGGGATTCGTTGCTCTTTCCATGACTCCTAACTATTTGGGGATGGGTGTGTGTGTGCGTGGGGTGGGGTGGGCAGGATGAAGGCAGTAGCCATGCTGTAGGTGGTAACCACGCAGTGTCAGTTTTGGCAGGATAGAACTCAGAATAGAGAATAATTTGAAAATAGAGAAATCCCTTCCTTCTGAAATATTTGAACTGTTTGGTGCCTCCTCATCAGTGAGCCTTAAACACATCTCCTGGAAAATGCAGTGCTGCTATCTCTTGAAAGTAAAAATTGTAAGTCATTATAAGCCACTAACATTGATGGGGTTGGTTTATTAACCACTCAGCAGTTGGTCTCAGAGTAAATAGAATATAGGATGACACACATAGAAAATTGGGGGTCAGGTGTATCGTAGACTGGAGAACTGTGTGTCTGGGAGATAATCCTATGAAGAATCAACTGGTGTATGATGACAGGGTGGGCTGCAACATGGGAAAGCCTGATGTTTAGCAAGGAAAGTGACTGGAATAGAGAAAATAAAGTTTTGTGGAAAATGTAGATAAATGTCTAACTCTCCTGATCCCCTCCTTTTTTTTTTTTTTTTTTTGCAGAGATGGTCTGTTTTGCTAATTTTTTAAATAAATTTATTTATTTTAATTGGAGGTAACTTACTTTACAATATTGTATTGGTTTTGCCACACATCAACATGAATCCACCATGGGTATATACTTGTTCCCCATCCTGAACCCCCCTCCCACCTCCCTCCCCATACCATCCCTCTGGGTCATCCCAGTGCACCAGCCCCAAGCATCCTGTATCCTGCATCGAACCTGGACTGGCGATTAGAGAGAGACTAGCTGCTGCTGCTGCTGCTGCTAAGTCGCTTCAGTCGTGTCCGACTCTCCCGCCAGACTCCCCCGTCCCTGGGATTCTCCATATAAAGCTCTAAAGAAAGCAGCTGATTTGTGGGGAGCAGAGCAGAGCACTAGGAGTAAGAGATGCTAATACTTCAGGTTTTCAAGTCTGTTAAGTAACAGCTGTGTGCCCTTCTCACTTTCTGGTCTCATGAGTGACCCTAGGAAATGTTTTATATCTACTAGAACTAAACAAAAACTAACTAATATTTATTAGAAGATCTGTTTAAGGTTATATCATTAAAAATAAAACTCATGTCTTCCTGGGAAGTTTTCCATGCATCTCTCCATTTTGAATTGTATTAGTGGTATCTATGTTCTATGACCACCTCCCACTTGGTCACAGGCAAACACCAACTATCAAACAAATGCCTTTTTGTTACCTAAAATCACCAGGCTCAAACTCTTTTCTTATCACAGTTTATTGTTGTACATATGAGGTACCATGCTACTATCAGAATTATATCCAGTTTTTTTATTTTAAAAAACTCAGAAAAAAAAATGTTTCCATTAATTTTCATTCAATGTGAATGACAAGAATATTATAGCTATAAACACTGAAATAACCATTTCATTTCTTCCTGAGGAAGTTTCATATTTTAAGCAATGAAAAAAGAATGCCATACAAAGCTAGTTTGAAATCACATTATCTGTTTCTTTCCCCATCTGTATTTATGTTACTTTCAGAAGAACATGACAACCACCCAGAGCATCCAATGTAGTAAGTGTGCATGTCCCCTAGATTTTGAGTTGTCTTCCAGATACACTGAGTGATCAAAATTTCTTTCAAAGGTTTGCTGCTCTAGGTAGCATAATATCTATATTATGAATGAGTAAATTCCTCCTTTCATCCCACAAGCATCCAGTGTGTTTTTGACATTTCTTAAAGGGTAAGCTGTTTAGTTGACTCAGTTTACCCAGACAGAATTACACCATTAGGAGCTTTGTTTAGAAGTTTAAATGCACATCTCATCCTTGGAGCGTAAATGCATTGTTTTTCTTTTCCTTTCTTTTTTTTAAATCAGTAGAAGTGTTGTCAAAATGAAAACACAATACCGTATTTAACTCCTGGGGCCTGTTCTCACTATGTTTGACCCTCTTAAGCTAATTTTCTTAAAATAATGACGATTAAAGAGTATATTCATTTTCTAGTATGTTAGGTATGTGCTGTTCGTAAAAGGTAGCGGTAAGCATGAAGACTGACTTTACCATCTTTGTCCAAATGACTTTGATTTTGCTTTTACTGTCAGGGATCTTAAAATCTGGTTCTTTGTCTAATTCTTTCTGCTAATAGCTTGTTTGTTTAAAAATTGGCTTATCATTTGGGTATACAAAACTTTAAAACATTTAATTAATATAATACAATTTTAGAAATGAATAGTTAGTGAAAGTATCTCAAAATTTGTTTTCTAATTAGTGAATAGTTGATAGAGTTCAATTTCACATATTATAATGGCCATAATAGTTTCATATTATAATGAAACTGGGCATAATTTTTTTTCTAATCATACTTTTGATTAACATTCATAAAAGCTTATAAAGTTATAGCAAGGAATTTATTTACTACTTAAATTTCTTATGTGTATAGTATATTTAAAAACTAAATATAAGCACAGGAAAATCAGCATGACATTCTTTTCTTTTTGGAATACTTTATTAATCATATAATCATTAAAAATTTAAGTGTAAAATATATTTTAAGAACCATGCCTGGCTCATCTTGGTACTTTCCCCATTTAATTTAGTAGATAACCCATAAATTTAACTGTGTTCTATTGTCTTTCATGAAAGTGATGTATAAAATGTTCTAAAAAAATGGCACTGGGCTTTGATTATCTTTTTCTGTCTTGTACCATTGCAAATCTGAGATTAAAAATCCTACATTAATTTGTTTTTTGTCACAGATCTCTGCATTATACAATTTCATTTTGAATTATCTGAAAAAATGTAATTTTTCTGTATTTAAACGTAAATAACCCAACATATCATCTGGAGAAACTGTCCTTAGATTTCAGTTAATAGGTTTTTTCCCTTGGGAGCATTAAGAAAAAGTTGTTTACATTAAAAAGTCAGTCTGTTTCTGGAGATGACATAGACCTCAGATTCTGAGCAAACATTTCTGTAGAACCAGTGAGAACTACTCAAGTTGATCTGCAGCTCACAGCAAAGGGACATAAGTTGTCAATCAGATATCTTCAGACCCCTACAATTTCTCGCTTTTAGAGGATTTAGCAGACACTTTATATTGCTTCTTACTGTTTTGGTATACTCAGTGTGTTTCTATTTCCCATCCAATATCTGGTACAACATACCTTTCAGAATAATAATTATGTAATGATAGAAACATTGGAAACTTTTACAGAAATGCACTAGACTATGTGGATGAAAAATCACTTTTTTCCTTCTATAACACTTATCTTTTTTTTTTCGATGCAGATAAAGCTCAGATATAACTTTACCATTCTCTGATCTAGGACAAATTGTAAATTATAATTCTTTCTAAATACTTCAGTGGATTTTATATTTTTGCAAGCAGTTTTCATGGGCATTAGGCCTCTGGCGCTTTATGCTACATTGTGATGTTTACTTTTTGTTTTGTAGGACATTTTATAGAATCAAAGAATAAGAAAACATTCTACAGGCAAACAGCAGCCTAAAAGTCTACAGAGACATAATCTTAGTTGATATATAAAAGTGTAAATATTACTACGAAATGGAACAGTTCTGCATTGGTATTTGATATTTATATTGGTTGCTATTGATTAACACATGAGTGCACAGTAGTCTCCAATAACCCCACAGGCTCAGATATGGGTTAAGAGAAAGGCTATAGGCCTCAAGGCTTGTAACAAATACTTTTAGTTTAGTTTAGTTTTGTTTCTAATCATCCACGTGCCAGCACATGGAAAGACCTTTGCTTTTCTTTTCTCATTTGAAGAGGTATATTTTTAAACCACCTTTTGGTAGCTCCTGGAAGCTCTGGGAGAGGTGAGCATTCCACAGAGATGCATTCTCGCGCTTCCTCACAGTGCTATCTCACTTTCTGCAGCTCCTGCCTCAGCCAAGATGGCAGAGGCTGTCCCAGTCTGTGCAGCAGCTTGGAGAGTTCCACGTTGTGGTCACGATAGTAGCTGGATAGAAATGCTCTGCTCTGAGGTGGGAGGAGGAGATACAAGGACATTCAATTTTATTTGTTGGAGTATACTTCATATACTTTGATGATGTTTATTTATATCTGTAGATATTTACACAGTGGCTTAAAATTGATTTTAAGCATGCAGACTATTTATTTAGCACCAGATAGTCAACAAAAGAATCCAAAATACAATACTTGGGTGCAGCCTCAAAAATGACAGAATGATCTTGGTTCGTTTCCAAGGCAAATCATTCAGTATCATAGTAATCCAAGTCTATGCCCCAACCACTGATGCCAAAGAAGCTGAAGTTGACTGGTTCTATGAAAACCTATTACACCTTCTAGAACTAGCACCCCAAAAAGATGTCCTTTTCATCACAGGGGACTGAAATGCAAAAGTAGGACGTCAAGAGATACCCAGAATAACAGGCAAGTTTGGCCTTGAAGTACAAAATGAAACAGGGCAAAACCTAACAGAGTTCTGTCAAGAGAACATGTTAGTTATAGCATTTCCAATAACTCAAAAGATGACTCTACATATGGACATCACCAGATGGTGATGAAATCATACTGACTATGTTCCTTGCAGCCAAAGATGGAGAAGCTCTATTCAGTTAGCAAAAACAAGACCTGGAGCTGACTGTGGCTCAGATCATGAGCTCCTTATTGCAAAATTCATGCTTAAACTGAAGAAAGTAGGGAAAACCACTAGCCCATTCAGCTTTGATCCTAATCAAATCCCTTATGATTATATAGTGGAAGTAACAAATATATTCAGGGGATTAGATCTGGTAGACACAGTGCCTGAAGAACTACGGATGGAAGTTTGTAATATTGTACCCAAGGCAGTGACCAAAACCATCCTAATGAAAAAGAAATGCAAGAAGCTGAAGTGGTTGTTTGAGGAGGCTTTACAAATAGCTGAGGAAAGAATAGAAGTGAAAGGCAAGGGAGAAAGGGAATGATATACCCATCTGAATGCAGAGTTCCAGAGAAGAGCAAGGAGAGATAAGAAGGTCTTGTTAAATAGAGGAAATAGAGGAAAACAATAGGATGGGGAAGACTAGTGATATCATCAAGAAAATTGGAGATCTCAAGGGAACATTTCATGCCAGGACGGGCATGATAAAGGACAGAAACGGTAAGGACTTAAGGAGAGAGATTAAGAAGAAGTGGCAGGAATACACAGAACTATACAAGAAAGTTCTTAATGACCCAGATAACCACGATGATGTGGTCACTCACCTAGAGCTGGACGTCCTGGAATGTGAAGTCAGGTGGACCTTAGGAAGCACTACTATGAACAAAGCTAGTGGAAGTGATGGAATTTCAGCTGAGTTATTTCAAATCCTAAAAGATGATGCTGTTAAAGTGCTGCACTCAACATGTCAGCAAATTTGGAAAACTCAGCAGTAGCCACTGGACAAAGTCAGTTTTCATTCCAATCCCAAAGAAAGGCAATGCCAAAGAATGTTCAAACTACTGTACAGTTATCCTCATTTCACATGTTACTAAGGTTATGCTCAAAGTCCTTCAAGCTAGGCTTCAGCAGTACGTGAATTGAGAACTTCCAGATGTACAAACTGGATTTAGAAAAAGCAGAGGAACCAGAGATCAAATTGCCAACATTTGCCGGATCACGGAGAAAGCAAGTGAGTTCTAGAAAAAACATCTGGAAGGTCCGTCTAGTCAAAGCTATGGTTTTTCCAGTAGTCATGTATGGATGTGAGAGTTGGACCATAAAGAAAGCTGAGTGCTGAAGAAGTGAAGCTTTTGAACTGTAGTGCCAGAAAATACTCTTGAGAGTCCCTTGGACAGCAAGGAGATTAAACCAGTCAATCCTAAAGGAAATCAACCCCTGAATATTCACTGGAAGGACTGATGCTGAAGCTGAAGCTCCACTACTTTGGCCACCTGATGCAAAAGAGCTGACTCATTGATAAAGACCCTGATGCTGAGAAGAATTGAAGGCAAAAGTAGAAGGGAGTGGCAGAGGATAAGATGGTTGGATATTTTCACTGACTCAATGGACATGAATTTGAGCAAACTCCAGGAGATAGTGGAGGACAGAGGACTGGGGTGTGCTGCAGTCTATGGAGTTACAAAGAGTCAGATATGACTTAGTGGCTGAACAACAAAACGTAGTGACTCTGTTCATCAAAATACACAGTCCAAACACATAAATGTTTTCACTAGGGAAAAGGCTTTTGTATTAAACATGTGGTTTATTTGTGCAGAATTAAATGTTCAAAGAGCTAGATTGAGTTTAGAAATATAGCTGTAACAACTGATTGGTTCCAGTATTATGCTCTATTAAAACCGTTCTGGCTTTGGAGCAAGAGTTGGCTTGATAAATCTATAAAATAAAACACTCTTTTGTCATCATTAATTTACATGTAGAATTTGAAGATGATATTTTCTTAAGAGCACTTTTAAAGCATACACAAAATACTCACTGTTAAAACAGTACTGTGGTAAACCTTAAAAATACAGCAGGTAAATCAGGTAAACCCATAACCTGATATATTTGCACTATTTGACCCAAGGAAGGAAAGGAATGCCTTGAAAACTATCCTGATTTACAAGGATGTAGATTTCCCTTTAATAAAGGAAAATATTTTAATAATTGAAATTGTAAGAAATGGAAAGTGCTGTGTTGTAAGGTGGTGTTTAGTGGGGTTTATATAGAGTTCAAATGACTGTGGTTGGGAATGTCATGGAGGGTGGGTTTCTGGATCTTCATCTGTACCTCTCCACTTTACTATTCTGAGGGTTTCTGTTCAGTTGAATCTTTAAAAGATTAATTTTAAATTAATCTTATCTTATTCTGCTGGTCTCTTAAAATATCATATCTGGTACCCCATCTTAAATGCCATCGAAAAACATGTCATTTTATGTTGATAACTTCAATGTAACATAGTGGTTTTTGCAGGAATTGCAGCCACCTTTGTGTGGCTCATGTGTCAATCTCCCTGCTTTTCTCTGTTTTGGGTCTCCTCAGTCATCAGCTCTAAAACCACCGACAGGCCCAGCTAGTGTACCCTG